>NC_045548.1:6771454-6938954 GCF_009769535.1 Thamnophis elegans
ATATTGCCCCCACAGTCTGGGTCCTCATTTTACCCACCTCGGAAGGATGGAAGGCTGAGTCAATCTTGAGCCGGTGAGATTAGAACCGCTGAACTGCAGATAACAGTCAGATGAAGTGACTTACAAATAGCCACAAATGTTTATAGTGAGGTGTGATAAAACCTAGATCAAAAATGGAATCATTTGCTGAAACTTTCTAGGTCCATAATTAACTGGAGTTCAAAGCCTTATCTGAATTTATACACAACATGATTCCTTTTCTGTATCATTGCTTTCTAAATTGTTTAAAGCTTGGCCTAGACATAAAAGTAAATACATTCACATACATACATACATACATACATACATACATACATACATACATACATACAGTAGAGAAAGAACAACAGTCAAGATGGCATTAAATGTCCCAGAATCCTCAGTCATTACAAGGAGGTAGTGAAAGGCACCTGGTTGAGGAAGACATTTGGGCCTCAATATATATTTCATTCCTGGCTGTTTTAGGGGTCTCCTGATCATTTTCAAAGATCACTGATTTGAGAAATGGTCCATATAATAAGGGATGACTGAACAATTACTACAATGGCTGAAGCGTGGCGTTGATGTTTGCTCTGCTAATTGTACTTAATTTACTGTGACTTTTCCCCAGAGGTTCCTGTTGATTTGAGAATGTTAAAACACAGTGCCAAGATATTTCAGTGGGAGAAGGTATCAATTAAAAGTCCTATAGGACTAATTAAAGAGGGATCTTTACAATGAGTTTCAGATAGGCAGAGTCTACGCTGAAGCTATTGTAGAAACACAGAACCTGCTCTAGGGGTATTTGAAAAGATTTTGCTTCAGGAAACACATGGCATTAAAGCCATGTCTTTATGTAAAGCATCTTAAAAACACTTTAAGCATTGGATGAGTTTAATCTTCATCTTCATTTCAGGCTACTGAATGTGCCAATCATCCAGAGCAAGGGTCTCCAAACTTGGCAACTATAAAATTGTGGACTTCAACCTATGCTGGCTGAGGAATTCTGGGAATTAAAGTCCACCTGCCTTAAAGTTACGAAGGTTGGAGACCTCTGATCTAGATGACTGAGGGCCCTTCTTCTTCCCTTTCTCTTTCATGGAAGTTGAGTATATCCCAGAAGACATCTAGAACATGGGATTCTTTCTGCACAAACGCCTTCTATCTATCTAGAAGTGGAAAGGAGAGAAAGGACCATATGCCATTTCATTAGTTGGAGGTTATTATGTCCATCTTATATGTGCATTATCTCCCAACTCTAAAAAGTGTCAATAAACCATAGCATACTTGAAAGTAGCACTGTCAGCTATAAGCTGAAAAACTCTGGATCACCCTTAGATGAAAACAAAATGTACATTCATTCAGAGTAGCTCTCATTCAGAGAGTTGTCAAGACTTTTGTAATCTAAAAGTAATGGTCATATTCCAAAGAAGATATAAAGAATTTAACTGGTTTGCATAGTTATTACTATGCTGTCAGCTCTTCATATAAGTATATAAAAGTAATGCGGTTGTTATCATATATAACAATGAACCATCATGTGATTCCCCCCCCCAAATGCTTTATCCATAAACCCTAACAAAAAGTTTCCAATCTAAATGACAACTTAGAGGTTGACTCAGCCTTCCATCTTTCCAAAGTCAGTAAAATGAGGACCCAGATTCTTGGGGGACAATATGCTGACTCTGTAAACCCCTTAGAGCAGACTGTAATGCACCATGAAGCGGTATATAAGTCTAACTGTTACTGCTATTGCTAAATTGAACATTAATTTTCAATTTTTTAAAAATTGCATTACTAATTTCCATCCTGTGTTGTTCAGCTTTTTTGCAAATCCACAGAAGGTGATAAAAGGTTCCTGTTTGAATTTCCAACAACTATTTGAGGATCTTTTGAGGTTACTTTTAGATCTTTCTTTGATATAGAAATCATAAAGAGTTTTTCTTCCAAGCAAGAAAAGAATTGAATTACAAAAGTGCAAACCAGTAATTCAATAAGTGCAGGAAAAAGAGCATTGGAGCTTTCACTTAAAGTGAAGATGCTCAGAGCAAAAAAATATGGGATGGTGAATTGGGTGGTTCCACCACAAATCCGCGAAGCCCTTAGCCACGGAGACATAAGCGCGAAGACTAATTCGTGCCGTTCAAAGCGCTAAGGAAAAACGCGACCCTACCGTGATGACATAATCGCGGAGGGGAAATCCGCGCATTCCCAAGCACTCAGTACCCTAAACCTAACCCTAACCCTAAACCTAACCCTAACCCTAAACCTAACCCTAAACCTAACCCTAAACCTAAACCTAACCCTAAACCTAAACCTAACCCTAACCCTAAACCTAACCCTAACCCTAAACCTAACCCTAACCCTAACCCTAAACCTAACCCTAAACCTAACCCTAAAACAAACCCCTAAACCTAATCCTAACCCTTACCTTAATGGAAATCGGCTTTCTGCCGCGGCGCCGTTTTAAAGCGCCCTTCTGTTGCCGCGCTGTTGTCGCGGCGGTGATGACGCGCGATGATGACGTCGCGGCTTTAGCGACACGCTTATGTCTCCGCGGATAAGGGCTTCGCAGTTTTGTTGTGCCACGGAATTGGGTTGCAGTGGTAAATTAATCTTTACTGCTGTAGTTTTGCAGGAATCTTGGTGAGAAAAAGAACCTTCCAAAGTTATAAGATAAACTACTTCTTAATTGCATTTGCCTAATTATGCATACCGGGTAGCACCTGTCATAGCTCAATGATAGGACAGGTAAATTTCCTCAACAACTTTACCTGACTAAGTATTATTTTGGTCTATTGGTATAGTTGTTATATTGATGTGGTAGGGCAAAGTACATTGGCCTCAAGTCTGCAATAATTCGTCCTGTCATCTGGAAAGCAGATTTGCTAATTACTGTCTTGTTGCCTTCTTTGTGAAGGTCATTCAAAATAGAAGGGTAAAGGAGATGCTTAAACACTTCATTGAGTTCCAGATTCCACCTGGACAGGTTATTTTCTCGAACTCATTAACATCGGCTCAGGCAGGTGTCCGATAGTTTTGCTCAAGTGATGGCATACACACCAAGAAATGGTACATTGAGGGAAACTAAATTTCTCATTGGTATTAATTCTAAACAATCCTAAGGATTTCTTGGTGATATCAAATCTGGTGAATTTGTTTTCTGTGAATTTTGAAATGAGAACAAAAATGGCAACTATATTATTCTTCCATTTCAGGCAATGAATTTGAAAGTTCAGGACATAATTGAGATATTAGCAATAGCAATAGCAATAGCAGTTAGACTTATATACCGCTTCATAGGGCTTTCAGCCCTCTCTAAGCAGTTTACAGAGTCAGCATATTGCCCCCAACAACAATCCGGGTCCTCATTTTACCCACCTCGGAAGGATGGAAGGCGGAGTCAACCCTGAGCTGGTGAGATTTGAACAGCCGAACTGCAGAGCTGCAGTCAGCTGAAGTAGCCTGCAGTGCTGCATTTAACCACTGCGCCACCTCGGCTCTTGATATTGCCTTGTAATTGAGATTCTCCCTTATGTTCACCCCATATACCGTATGAGAAACAGGATGCATAACTTAATGTTGCATAATTCAGGGTTCAAAATGTACAGGAAAACATGCTGTACCTGAAAATTTGTGTAAATGTGTCTAAAAAATACATTCAAAATACCTTCAACTCCGAAGGCTAAAGTTATAGCATGTCATTTATCTGTAAGAGAAATAATCCAAAACTTCATGTTTTAGGCATTGAACTAAGATGATTAAATTGTCTGATGCAGCATTTGATCTGAAGAATTAACATATTCTTGCATTCAGCCCCAGAAGTCAGAGTCACAATACTGTAAATGTAATAGATTCACAGACTATTCAAATGTTATTTTTCAGGATATACACTGTTAGTTTAAACAAAATGTAGGCTTTCCCCATATGCTGAGAAAACAGGGAACCAAATTCTGCCTGCTTTGTCGTTTACAAGCCTTGTCATTTACAAACAGCCACAAATGTTTATAGCGAGGTGTGAGAAAACCTAGATCAAAAACAGAATCATTTGCTTCACTCACCAAAATGCTGAAACTTTGTAGGTCCATAATTAACAGGAGTTCAAAGCCTTATCTGAATTTGTACACAACATGATTCCCTTTTTGTATCATTGCTTTCTAAATTGTTTAAAGCTTGGCCTAGACATAAAAGTAAATACATTCACAAACTAGACACGTTTGTGACTACTTCGGCAAAAAAATCTGCATGGTTTTCCTGGCAACAACACCGACATGGAACGCCACTGCCTTTTTCGTAAAATGTGTTTGATGTCCTAATCTAGTCTAAACCATTAGGATTCCATGGTGATCGCTCAGCCAAATATTAAATAGGCCTCGCAAGGCATCCAAGTTTTACCCACTGAGACAAGAGATTCTGGGCAATGATTAGAAGGAGAATTGAGGGAGAGGGAAAAAAAATGAAAATATATGTCTTCTTGGTTTTCCTTCATGCGATTGGACGGTTGGTTCTTCTTTGTATCGTTGGAAGAAATGTCCATCTGAGTTCAACTCCAAGTGGGGAAAAAGACACTGGATTCATGGAAGTTGCTCGGAAAGAAGGTTTATTGATGATGGACAGGACCACGTGGTTTGAGGTCCTGGGAGGAAAAAGGGAAGAGATACTGAGAGTGCCTGAATTTTATGCCCTATCTGGGCTTTTGAATTTGAGCTTGTATTCCGATTGGTTGTCAGACTCCCATGGGCCCATGCAGGGGCAACTCTGTAGGCTGACCCTGAGTCCCAAGCTTGGTTGAGCCTGGCTGGATGATGATATAATGAAAGGGGGGTAGCTTCAAGGTGCTACTTACCACCCATAAAGACCTCCATGGTAGTGGATCTGGGTACTTGAGAGACCGCCTCCTGCCAATCACCTCCCTGCGACCTATTAGATCACACAGATTAGGCCTCCTCCGAGTTCCATCCGCCAGTCAGTGTCGACTGGCAACTACGCGGAGGAGAGCCTTTTCAGTAGTAGCTCCGACCCTTTGGAACGATCTCCCCGTGGAGATTCGTACCCTCACCACCCTCCAGACCTTCCGCACAGCCCTCAAGATCTGGCTATCCCGTCAGGCCTGGGGTTAAAGATTATAATCCGTCCCCTCCCGAATGATGAATGTTGCTTCTATTTTTAATTACGTACTGTTTTTATATGTCATTGTGTGTACTCCCTTCCCTATACGTTGTCAGCCGCCCTGAGTCCCCTCAGGGAAAAGGGCGGCCTATAAATAAATTTATCTATATCATCTATATCTATATCATCTATATCTATATCTATATCTATATCTATATCTATATCTATATCTATATCTATATCTATATCTATATCTATATCTATATCTATATCTATATCTATATCTATATCTATATCTATATCTATATCTATATCTATATCTATATCTATATCATCTATCTATATCTATATCTATATCTATATCTTTGCTATGTAGAATAGATTGCCTTAATGGCCCATTGATAAAGATGGAGTGCCGGATTTCTGCTTCCCTTTTAGGGGGAAACATTTCTTTAAATATTTCAATATTTTTCTAGGAGACGGGTGGGTGCCAACTTCCTAAAATATTAAATGTGAGTTTAAAATCAGGATCTGGAAGCCCCGGCCTTCTTCCTTAGCAGCAGAGATGCCTAGGATTCTGTCCTGGTAGATGAGAGAGAGAAGAAAAGATGTCAATTGATGAGGCAGAGCTGTCCTTATCAATATGCTGTCTTGGTACCAACTTTTCTTCTTCCCAGTAATATATCATAATCAGTTTTGTCACTCTTAATACTTGCAGTTCTCCACTTTGAATAAAAGCATAACTAAGACTTGAGGGTATGTCAGATATGGCACCAAAAAAAAAAAAATGTAACTATGAAAAAACAACAACAAAACGAGAATAGAAATGACTACTTCCTATCCTGCTGAGTTTGCCTCCGGCAGTTACATATTTCCATTGAGTTATTTTATGATCAGGCCAGTATGTTATTGAAATATTATCTCTTTAGCCTTTCTCATTCTGATAAGGAACGACAGCCTCTCAGAACAGGAATTCATATGGAGAACAAAATATAGGTTGAGGAGGAAATTTAGCCGGGATGAAGAGCAGGCTTGACTGTCTTCATGTTATATCTCCTCAACAATAAAATAAAATAAGGACACCGTTGTTTCTGTAAAATAATGAAGCAGAATAATATTCTTGGTACAGTTTCCTAGGATTTTCTATCATTTGGAGATTATATTGCCTTAGGGCAAGTGTGAGCAAAAGTCTATAAATTAATGGAGTCTGAGCAATATCTAGCACTTCAGTGTAGGTGAAAATTTCCTTCCGCTTTGTGCATCGTTATTTGCACAATGAGCCTCAGATGAAGGTATTGCTCAAGATATTTGGATAAATGTGCGTGTCCTGGGTTTATACAATTGAAAGGTACCTCACAACCAGAATAAAAAGTTATACGGGCTTGCATCTCAAGTATACGAATGAATAATTGATGGTGTTTCCAGCTGAATTGAGAACTAGTGCTTTCAGATGGGGAGAATGCCTAAATTCAGGAGCAATGGAATTATTTTGGAAACAGAGAAAAGTGGGTCAAAAGTTGGTATTCCTTTGCAAATATGATCAAGCAGTGGGTTCTCTTAGCCCATGAGTATTCCAGGGTCCTTTTCTGAAGATTTGTCAAACTTGTGATTGGCTCAGTGGTGGGTTTCAAAACATTTTGGAAGCTCTTCTGTAGGTGTGGCCTGCTTTCCGGGTCCACTGGTGGAACCTCTTCTAACCAGTTCGGTAGATTTGACGAACCGGTTCTACCGAACTGGTGCGAACCGGTAGGAACCCACCTCTGGATTGGGTCTAATAGATTTGCAAAGATGTTGAAAATATCCATGCACACTGAAAACAAATTAATAGAATGTTTTCACAATTATGTCACTATTTGCCTAAATTTCTATTGACTGAATCCACGTTAAAATAGGATAACTGAGTTCTTCGGTTCACAGTTTTTGCACGTCAAAAGTCACCATAGGTTTGAAAAATCTCATAGAAAAAAAATCTTATTAATTCCCTACAGTTTAACAAACAGCCCTTTATTGACTTAATATTTCACATGCCCATGTATGATGGTGAATATGTGTTTATTACAATATTCTTTATTTGGTATTTAACAAAGAAGGAGAGGTGGTAATAAGTATAAATTTTTCCCCTTAACCTACGAGCTTTGGATTTGTAAGTTGTCCCTAACCATCCACCAATTCTCTGTGCTGGTTGCAACTTACAATTCATGGAATGGGAGGCAGCAGATGTATTAAGAAGTCAGCAACTCCAGCTGGAAAATATTCAGCTGTACATTTCTCCCAAAGCAGAAGGCACAGCAGGGCTCAAAAATATAATTTCTAGCGTTTGCTGAATACACATATTTCCCCCCCCTCCACCTTCCAACATTCCTTCCAACCAATTGCAGATGATAGTATGAGATCACAAGTGAGATTTCCAGGAGCAGAGATGGGATGAATGGTAGCCTTAAATATTAAAAGTTATCTGGAAAGTGAAGTGGGTGATAATCAGAGGTGGATTCCTACCAGTTTGCACCAGTTCAGTAGAACCGGTTCGTCAAATCTACCGAACCGGTTAGAAGAGGTTCCACCAGAAAGCAGGCCACACCTACAGAAGAGGTTCCAAATTTTTTTGAAACCCACCACTGACACACACACACACAAACAGACACACACACAAACAGACTCACAGAGAGAGAGAAAAAGAGAAAGAAAGGAAGGAAGAAAGAAAAAAAGAAAAAAGAAAGAAAAAGTGAGAGAGAGATGAAAGAGAAAAGGAAAAAGGGACAGAGAGACAAAAGGAATGAAAGAGAGAGAGAGAGAGAAAGAGAGAGAGAGAGAGAGAAAGAGAAAGAGAGAGAAAGAAAACACGTGGCCAGTAAGCCACTCCCACCAGGTCACATGCCTGGCAAGCCACTCCCACAAAGGAGGCCACACCCACAGAGCAGGTTCGAAAAAAGTTTGAAACCCACCACTGGTGATAATGAAAACAAATTCCTGAAAAGGTTAAAGCGGCTGCATTTTGTTTGTGCAAATGGTAATTCCTCACTGAGTGAAAAGATGAGGAAGAAGAAATGTTGCACATCCTGGATATTGGCAGAAAATGCCTGAATGCTTTTTTTGGTCATGATATGTATGTCCAACTTGCCACTAGAAATGTCCATTCCTAAACTGCCTATTTATGACAACTAGCAGTGTGCAGGATACTAAGCCAGCTGCTATAGAAGTATAGTGAAATATGACGTACATCAAGCTCGGTATGGAGACAATTATTCTGTGCCAAAATCTGCAACTGTAAATAAACTGGGGTTAGGTCTCATAGTTTGGAGCAGAGATGAGAAAACACAGCAAAAAAATGTTTGTTGTTTTTTAAAGCAAGGGGTAGAAAAAGAAACACAACAAACATGAAAATACCTTGTAATAAATTTGTGCTATGATTTTGAATGGAAGCAATAACATTTACGTAATTCTACTGAAGCCAAACACTTATTTTTAGTCTTTATAAGTTGTCACGCATACTTTCATTCTTCCATTTGTTTCAATGGGGTTGTTCTCCGTTGAAATTATAACACAAAAGAACGGGGTGGGGAAAGTATTGATTTGTGACTGGTTAGCAATAACTAAGAAACATTTTTTCATTACCCCAGTAAAAAAATATCTGAAAAAGTACATTGTGGAGCAAACTGCTCACTAATTTTGGAGGTAGCCCTATCGTTGGGTCACGCTTTGTTCTGCTAAGTTATGATTCTTGCATATTTTCTTTTTTACTTTTTAAAAAGACCATTAATGGAGAAGCAGATGTTGCTGATGTTCCCTGCAAAGGCTACCCGGTGAATCATCTTAGCCTCTCCGTAAAATTTTAACTTAATGGAGTCCTGGCATTTGTGATGAGCTGAGTAACTTAATTTTATAGAACAACCTATTGAACCAGCTGTTCTTGGACATTCCCATCTCAACTAAATGTTAGAAGTATTAAAATTCACATTAGCGCAAGAGGAAATTTTGCATGGGCAATCCTTTAATACAGTGTTTTATGGCTCTATTAGCTGCACAGCAGCTGGTGACATGATGAATTTAATCCATTAAAAGATTCAGTAAGAGGTTTAAAAGTCAGCTTTTTAAAGCATAATCTTGCTGCAAGGGAAGAGAACTTCTCCTCAGGACTAGTGGCATGGGGGTTCGCACTGTGGCAGGTATTGCTATGAAAGACACCAGCATGGCTGGCTTCAAAACACTGATGTATTCATATCTAGCAGAGAAAGATTGTAGTGATGAGAGAATTCGGTGGAACAAGCATATTCAAAAAAAAGGGGGCAAATAAAAGATCATAATTCTTTCTCTCTTTTTCTATCATTTTACCACAATTGAGAACTTGTATTTCAAGATCATACCTATCTAATCCACGATCCGCCAAATTGGACATAATCTATCACCTTGATCTGTGTGGTTGTTTGAGGGCTATTTTATTTTTGCCAGGACAGCTTCTCATGTGGTAAAAATCAACGGGATTGTTAGGTTAGGTTAGGTAAGTAAGTAAGTAAAATCTTTATTACAGTCAAAGACCAGCAATACACATTAGTTTTTACACTATATTAAAAAATATTAACATTACAATATAATTAAAAAGTATTGACATTAAAAGTGGATAATAACATAATGGTCCAAAGATTGTTAGAGGTATGTCCAGATAATTGGTACAAGATGGTCCTATACCTCTGTAGCCAATTTTTTCTTATGGACATTGCAGCAGCACAGAACTTTGCCCCTGCAAACGTGGTCACCGGGTTAGTGTCCTGGAGGAGGAAGCCTAGATAAAAATGGTCTGCCCTCCCTGGCAATCTCTCTAATAAGGGGAGAATATGTGCAGACCTACAAGCTCTGGGTAGCTCGCAGTGTAATAGAACATGTGAATTATCTTCCACTTCTCCTTTACCACATATACAAACCCGTTCTGCTATAGGTGTTCTCTTATACCTGCCCTGGAGGAGTGCTGAAGGAAGAATGTTAAATCTGGCTCTGAAGAAAGCTATTCTTTGTTTTGGGGAGATCAGGTCATTTAGATATCTTGCCGATTCCCACACACCCTGTTTGATTCTGTCCCTACTGTGGAGAGGCAACCTATTTAGTTCTTCTTGGAACTCCGTGTCCCTCATTCTATTAATTACTACTCGCTTTGCTTGCTCAAAGCCTAGGGACATTAAGAATAAATGTTATGTTAAATAAATGAATGTGTCACAATTTATGCAGAACGTAGCCCATTGGAAACACAGCCACAGAAAGTCATATTCTAGTGGGTTTTCAGATCACACTTTTACAATGCATCAAATCAACAGAAATAATCAGAAAGTAGATGATAACAACAACAACAACAATAATAACAACAATGTGAACATAACGTGGAAAAGGTTATCGAAAATGTGAAGGTGAAGATCTTATGGGACTTTCGAATACAAACGGATCGTCATTTGGAGCACAACATGCCAGATATCACAGTTGTAGAGGGCCAAAGTGTACAGTTTATTGATATCGCTGTTCCTGGAGATGCCAGATTCGAAGAAAAAGAAGTAGAAAAAATTATGAAATATCGCGACCTGGCCATCGAAACTACCCGGCTATGGATGAAGCATGTAACAGTGATACCCATTGTCATCGGGGCACTTGGCACCATGTCCAAGAATTTTACAAGATGCATCAGCAAATTGCAGGTTCCTGCAATAACACCAGCGGAACTGCAAAAAAAACTGCGCTACTCGGAACATCTTATATTTTGAGAAGGTACTTGGTTGATACCTAGGACGCTGGCAGCAAACCGTATCAAGCATTAGCACCAGTCACTGGTATTTGTAATGCATTTTGGAATGTTCAGTTGGCTGTTTAATGAATAAAGTATATAATAATAATGTGTTTAATGGAGGATTCAATCTGTGGTAAAGAGTTCAGATAAACGCTGTGCCATGGAATATCATAATATGTAGAAAACATATACAGATACATATACAGCAACGAATTGGGGTCCCAAAAGATTTCACCAACAAAGGCACTAAAAAGTTATGAGCTATGAAACCATGAAGCTATCCTCTGAATCCAACTTGAAAAAGTCTCAGCATATAAGAAGGGAAATAACCGAGAATGGTCACTTCTATATTCAGGTTCTGCAGAGTAGGTTCAAACAATTTTTGAAACCCACCACTGGTTCAAACACTAGAAAGAGAGGAGGAAGGGGTGGGATTATCCCCTTCCTTTAACCAGTTTAGTGTGTTGTGAAAATAGCTCCAAAGGGACTAATGAGGTTACTTGAAGCTAAGAGGAATTATGAGAAACAAAAAAGGAAATGTAGAAAGAGGAAGGATGAGCAGCTCTATTGAGTAAGCCTTGGCCCAAATTTTATGGCCAGTGATGAAGTCAAGCTGTAATGCTGCTTTTTCTACCGGGCATTTGTTTATAAATAATTTTAAGTTTTAAGAAACATTCCCTTGATCTGCATTTACAATGAACAAGAGGTTTAAGTCAGTTCAAACCGTGTTATCAGACAGACTGCTGCTGCCATCCCTTTGGTCTAGGGCTGAATGGTTAATAAGTTTAAAATTATGAACGGTCTCTTTATATCTTCATGTGGCTTTGGAATTTGACTACGGGCTGTCTTAGGCATGATGAGATGACTAATGTTAGAATTCATTTTTTTCCTTGCTGGAGTTTACTTCACAGATGACTGCTTTCCATGCATTTGTCATATTGATTTTGCTTCAGAATTTTAATACAAATGGTTTGTGTGCTCTGGACCTAGTTATACTTTCTCTGAGGTAAAGCTCAAGGAATGAGGCAGTCTCAGGTAAACCATATGTAGGTTTCAGAGGTGGGTCCCTACCGGTTCGCACCAGTTCGGTAGAACTGGTTCGTCAAATCTACCGGACCGGTTTGAAGAGGTTCCACCAGTGGACCTGGAAAGCAGGCCACACCTACAGAAGAGGTTCCAAAAATTTTGGAAACCCACCACTGACACAGACACAGACACAGACACAGACACACACACAGACACACACACACACACACACAGGGACTCACAGAGAGAGAGAAAGAGAAAGAGAAAGAAAGGAAGAAAGAAAGAAATAAAAAAGAAAAAAGAAAGAAAAAGTGAGAGAGAGATGAAAGAAAAAAAGGAAGAAGGGACAGAGAGACAAAATGAAGGAAAGAGAGAGAGAGAGAGGGAGAGAGAGAGAGAAAGAAAGAAAGAAAACACATGGCCGGCAAGCCACTCCCACTAGGTCACATGGCCGGCAAGCCACTCCCACAAAGGAGGCCACACCCACAGAGTAGGTTCGAAATTTTTTTGAAACCCACCACTGACACAGACAGACAGACAGACACACAGACTCACACAGAGAGTGAAAGAGAAAGAGAAAGAAAGGAAGAAAGAAATAAAAAAATAAAAAAGAAAGAAAAAGTGAGAGAGTGATGAAAGAAGAAAAGGAAAAAGGGACAGAGAGACAAAAGGAAGGAAAGAGAAAGAAAGAAAGAAAGAAAGAAAGAAAAAAAGAAAAAAGAAAAAAGAAAGAAAAAGTGAGAGAGAGATGAAAGAAAAAAAGGAAGAAGGGACAGAGAGACAAAATGAAGGAAAAAGAGAGAGAGAGAGAGAGGGAGAGAGAGAGAGAGAGAAAGAAAGAAAGAAAACACATGGCCGGCAAGCCACTCCCACTAGGTCACATGGCCGGCAAGCCACTCCCACAAAGGAGGCCACACCCACAGAGTAGGTTCGAAATTTTTTTGAAACCCACCACTGACACAGACAGACAAACAGACTCACACAGAGAGAGAGAAAGAGAAAGAAAGGAAGGAAGAAAGAAAGAAAGAAAGAAAAAAAGAAAGATAGAAAAAAGAAAGAAAAAGTGAGAGAGAGATGAAAGAAGAAAAGGAAAAAGGGACAGAGAGACAAAAGGAAGGAAAGAGAGAGAGAGAGAGAGAGAGAGAGAGAAAGAAAGAAAGAAAGAAAACACATGGCCGGCAAGCCACTCCCACCAGGTCACATGGCCAGCAAGCCACTCCCACAAAGGAGGCCACACCCACAGAGTAGGTTCGAAATTTTTTTGAAACCCACCACTGACACAGACAGACAAACAGACTCACACAGAGAGAGAGAAAGAGAAAGAAAGGAAGGAAGGAAGAAAGAAAGAAAGAAAAAAAGAAAGAAAGAAAAAAGAAAAAAGAAAGAAAAAGTGAGAGAGAGATGAAAGAAGAAAAGGAAAAAGGGACAGAGAGACAAAAGGAAGGAAAGAGAGAGAGAGAGAGAGAGAGAGAAAGAAAGAAAGAAAGAAAGAAAGAAAACACATGGCCGGCAAGCCACTCCCACCAGGTCACATGGCCAGCAAGCCACTCCCACAAAGGAGGCCACACCCACAGAGTAGGTTCAAAATTTTACTCACCACTGGTAGGTTTGTAAATGAATAGAAAATTGTGGGAAGAGGGGCATGTTTTTACGTGCACACAATAGTGTTATTGGTATCTGGCATCCTCACACAGCAAAATATTTCCTCTCACCTGGTTACAATCTTCCACTACAATGAAGGCTAATGAAGCAAGAGGTTGCATCCTTTAAAATTGTAATCAGCGAAACCAGTTTCTACAATATCTGCTCGTGAGGCTTCCATTCCACACCTAGATCAATAAAGCCCAGTGAAAGAATGGGGTTTATTTCTCAGCAAAGATGCATAGATGTGGCACTGTAAGATAGGTATTGTTATTGGATTCATCATGCAGGGGGAAAAAAAATATCATAGTGATTAGAAAAGAGATGTTGCCCTGTTCTATATGTTCTTAATTATTGATGCCATGACTTTAAATGTTTACTATATAGAATAAAGTCTGTAAGAACGGTTTGAAAAGCATGCATTCTTTTACTACTGTAGTAATCATAAAGAAATATTACTTCAATATATTTTGAAGCTGGAAAAGCCTGTTTAAATAAAACATCTTTGAAAGCTTTCTCAAATGTAACTTAAAATATTTTTAAAAAATAACTTTGTGTTTTAGAGCTATTGCTTTTCGATTTTCAGCCAGAGCCTTTTGATTGAAATAGTTTGGAATCAATTATTCCCCTCTTAAATGAGGATTTAAAATGTATTTCCCTCTCATAGTCCCTTAAGACACTATACTCCTCATGCTCCTTCTACCAGAGGAAAGAAATAGGGCCCAGTCACCATTTTACATGTTTGATTCTGTACTCTTTATTCGTTCCAGTTTTAAAATCTAGTTTCCTGTTCTGACCCACTCCTCCGTCCAGTAACAAATGCCGAGACAAGCTTAACCGGAATGTACTTTATTAGCAAGAAACCAAAACCTTGGTGGCTGAAAGCCAAGCATAACAAACAGAAAAGGACCTTGCAGCAATCCAGCTGCCAAGCTAGTTACAAAAGTTCTCCAACTTTTAGTCAATGCGTTGACTTCTGCAAGAGGGGCATGTGCACAAGCAGTCCTTATTATAGTCTGTGTTAATCCCAATTCTGGAAATGACATCACAATCCCACCCAGTTAAAAGTTCATGATCTTGTCCCCATACCCACAATCCATCACATGGTCCAATCTTCTTCTTCCATGCTGGCGTCTCCACCCAGCTGCTTCCGGTCACGTGTAAACATGCGGAGACAAAAGATGACCTTGGTTTCTAGTAAAGAATGATAACAATACATTCCACAATCCTACTCCTGTCTATTCCCCCCTCCCATCAACAATACTAATGAAACAGCATAATGGAATAAGAGAAAGTGGCAGGCCAAAATTCTAAAAGGAATATAATTGCAGGCCTGACAGTTAGTTCTGTTCACTAGCCATGCCCACCAAGCCATGCCATGCCCACCAAGCCACGGCTACAGAACTGGGAGTAAACAAATTTGAATCCCACCATTGCTTTGTTGCACACCTACTGAACAGTTATGTAAAGCTGATGAATCTGTGTTGGGTTGGTGAATTCTGTAGTTATGCAGCTACAGGAGCTAACCTTTGGATCTTCAGGGTACTGTTATCAGATCTACAAAAGTGTTGTGGCTCAGCAGGAGCCGTTGGAGCTGCCACCAGACTCCGACAGCAAGGGGCCCTATGAGTCTGCTCTGGAGGTTGTGGAGGACCCTGGACAGGGCTCCAACTCCGAGCAGGGCACAGAGAGACTGGTTGGCCACCAGGTGGCGCCTGAGCCTTGGACCAGTGGGGAGGAGACAAGGGAGAGTGATCCAGAAGCCAGTAGTGAGTTGTTCCTGGATGCCTGGCATCGAAGAGTTACTAGGCGTCAGGAACAATTATGCAATTACAGGAGGTGATTGTACTCAGCTGGTGGTCATTAGGCTGCTCTCAAGACTATAAAAAGCTACTTATGCACACGGCCCTCTTTGCAGAAGTCAACGCAGGATTGAATGTCGGAGGACAGTACTGTGAACTTGGCAGGCTGGATTGCTGCCAAGCCTTATCTGTGTTTATTGCTGCCTGAGTTTGTCTGAGTTGCTGCTGAGGTCCTTATCTGTTTGTTCTGCTTGGCTTTCAGCCACCGAGGTTTTGGTGTTTTGCTAATTAAAGTACATTCCAGTTAAGCTTGTCTCGGCATTTGTTACTGGACGGAGGAGGGGGTCAGAACACAAGAGTTAATTAGATATTAAAAACCAACTAATATCATCCTTCTGTGTTTAATTTCTATCAGGCACTTCAAAGACACATCTGCCTTTGTGTTAAAAATGAGTATAAAATGACTCTGGGACTTCATAAATTAGATGGTGATGCTCAGTAGAACAGGACTTTAATACTCTGTGCTTTCCAAGCATACCTTTGAAGCAGGAAGGCATAGCACTACAATTATTTCAATGTAGTTTTCATGGAAGACGTGGTGGTATTTTCATAGCTTTGACCTTTTAAAGTGAGGATGGGATATTTATCTTCCCTAACCTAAACTGCCGTCAGCAAGGTGTCCCTGGCTCTGAAGCTTTTTGCAATCTGACAAAGGATGTTTCTCGACTTGTCACTTCTTGTTATCTACTTCATCTTCTTGACAGGTGACACATTTGTCAGCTCACATTCTTTCCAGTTCTCCCTCTGCTTTCCCTGTTACAGGTGGGAGATTCTAGCAGTTTGCAGAACGTAGAATAATTCATATTTTGTAGTAGTCCGATGGGTTTTCTCGAGATAAACTTCTCCTTGGTTAGGATATGCTTGCTTTTCATTCCCAAACGACCTTCGAATGAATGCAGGTTTCTAAAAAAATGTCTTTTACTCTGTTTCTGATCTGTTCCCAAATTTACCTTATTTCAATTTCCACCTGTCACTTTTTCTCTAATGAAGCCTTTCCTGAAATGACACCTTCCAGGTATGTTGAGACTCTGTTAGCCACAATGTTTGGAGGATTCAGGTTAGGAATGCCTGCACATAAGTGACTTTATAGGAGAAGCCAATTTTTATGAAATAATAGAATAGAATAGAACAGAGTTCCTTATTGGCCAAGTGTGATTGAACACACAAGGAATTTGTCTTTGGTGCAGATGCCCTCAGTGTGCATACAAGAAAAGATACATTCATCATGAATCATAAGGTACAACACTTAACGATAGTGATAGGGTACAAATAAGCAATCAAATCATACTAGGAAACAATCAATACAAATTGCAAGGATGCAAGCAACAAAGTTACAGTCATTCAGTCATAATAGCAATAGCAATAGCAGTTAGACTTATATACCGCTTCATAGGGCTTTCAGCCCTCTCTAAGCGGTTTACAGAGTCAGCATATCGCCCCCACAGTCTGGGTCCTCATTTCACCCACCTCGGAAGGATGGAAGGCTGAGTCAACCTTGAGCCAGTGAGATTAGAACCGCTGAACTGCAGATAACAGTCAGCTGAAGTGGCCTGCAGTACTGCACCCTAACCCCTGCGCCACCTCGGCTCTCAATAAGTGGGAGGAGATGGGTAATAGGAACAATGAGAAGATTAATAGTACTACTAATGCAGACTTAGTAAATAGTTTGACAGTGTTGAGGGAATTATTTGTTTAGCAGAGTGATGGCGTTTGGGAAAATACCGATGACATGATGATTAGGCAGGCAGGAGAGGAAGAAAGGTCCTTATGGACATTGTAGTAACTCTGGCACTTCCAACTTTGTGCCTCTACCTGCCATGTTATAAAAGCTTTTCTTTGTGTATATATTTCAAATGCTACATACTTGGACTATTAGGAATGAATTGGATGAGCTGAAGGGGAGGTATGTTCTGATAGCATTGTGGGCTTCATTATAGTTTTCCTGATTGAGGGTATGTCCTAGGAATGGATCATGCAACACGTTGCCTATAGATAAGTGCCAAAATTTGAAATGCCAATCATGTTATGCACGAGCGAACCATTAAATGCAAGGCTCCATTTGCAATTAGACTCCATCCTAATAGAAGATCCCACCAAAATATTGAGTGGCTTCCTCAATTTCTTGTCCAGTTTCCTTAATTTTATTCCCAAAATGAGTTATCCTAATCCAACTTTATTTTTCAATGTGAGCAGACCTTTTCTATTTGCCTCTGTTTTTTACTCAGTTCACGTAGCCATTAACTGTCATCTAATTTATGTTGAGTCTCCCATTTCTCCATGGAGATCTAGGGATCCTCCCACTGTGGTCCAAAGGTCTCATAAATATACCTATTGTCAGCGTTCCAAGTATCACATAGAATTAAATCGGAGTCCAAGGCAAGACGATCCTTAAAGTTCCAATTTAATAAAGCAGACATCTTAGCACATCTGTGTTAATCCCAATTCTGGAAATGACATCACAATCCCACCCAGTTAAAAGTTCATGATCTTGTCCCCACACCCACAATCCAATCACATGGTCCAATCTTCGTCTTCCACGCTGGCATCCACACTCAGCTGCTTCCGGTCAGGTGCAAAGGTGCGGAGACAAAAGATGACCTTGAGCTTCTAGAAAAGAATGAAAAACAATACATTCCACAATCCTACTCCTGTCTATTCCCCCCTCCCATCAACTATACTATACTAACGAAACAGCATAATGAAATAAGAGAAAGTGTGGCAGGCCAAAATTCTAAAAGGAATATAATTGCAGGCCTGATACCTATGGCCAAAGCATGGAATACCAAGAGTTCCCTTAATTGGTATGGAAAAACAGCCAGGCAGAAAGGACATGTAAGAGTTGGAGCAACACATTATCTCAATGTTTTTATGCCAATAAATATTCATATCATGAGTTATCGTAACAGTAATTGCAGGCCTCATTGAGCCCACATAATTGGAGCTTTAAGTGGGTTCCTTTGGTTGAATGTACAAAGAGTGAGGCATTTAGATTTTGATTGGATGGGAGTTCAGTGTGAGCAATAGATTGCACAGCAAAGTTGTCCAAGACTTTCTCATGGTAGACCACTATCTTTCCATGCCATAGAAGCAATAGTCAATAACGCAGTGTGGATCTGGTTTAGACTAGAGTGTTTCATGTATACTCACTTTCCAGATGCCCAAAACTTTCTAAGGCTAATCTCAACAGTTTCCCAGTGTTCTTCTACTATTGGAAGGTCTAACTTCCTTCTTCTAAGAAGGCATCAATCTCATGGGTTTTGGACATGGCTTTTGCCACGTCGTCCTCAAAAGGAACACCAGGCGCGTGATCTTAATTATTTTTGAACATGTGGAAAAGGAATCTAAACTTGGTCACCAAGTGAATAGCCCTTGGGGCTACAGATATATGCTTTTACACTCAGTTGCTGGAGAAGTCCTTGCACCAAAATTCTCTTTTGGCTAGAGGAGTCTGTGGACTACAGCCTTGCAATTATGTTGGAACAAAAAGGAAAACGAGAGAGAGGCAGCTTCAGGCTCCATAATCAAGTGGACAGGGAATTTCCCCATCCTTTTACCATGTCACACTGCAATCGGCAGCGAATCTTAGTAGGAAAATTTCTCAGCTCTATTCTGTGTCTTAAGGGCCCCCATATGTACTGTGCTAGATTAGTGAAGGGCAGTGAATTTAAGATTTCTGAAGGAATATAAATCGATTTTGCTTTGGGATTCCTATAGGTCCTAACTCCACTGACATTTGGATCTGTTCTATATATTTTGATTTCATTATATACTTTTTGGATACATTGCACGTGTCCGGGGCTATAAGAATATTGTCAAAAATAACATAAAACAATTTGCATTCTGAAAACTGCTTCACAAAATGTGGAGAAGGAGGAATGCTGGAGAATCATTCTATTTTTTTTTGTTTGAATATAGAAATGTGAATTAGATTAAGTTCATATTAAATCATTGCACCAAATGGATTTCTTATCCATTTTTAAAAGCTGATTCCCAGGATGCTCACAACCAAGATCCGCGGATTAGAGGCAAATCCATAGCAGGATGAATTCTATTTAAGGCTCAAAATTGCTGGGAAATCGCTACCTAACAAATGTTTCTTCCTTCCGTCAAGGGCATTTCTTCAATTTCACAAGGAAGAAGGAGAGAGATTGTTCACGTACAAGGTTGCTCTCAGGATTTTCAGAGTCACAAATCACATTTCATTTATCAGGCCCTCCTGATGACAGGATGTCATCTAATCTCCAGAGAGCCGTATTCATTAAAAAGAAATCTTAAGTAATTACAACAATTAATTGACTTGAAACAGTTTCAGATGGTGGATGTTTACATAATTCATTTCCCAGACAAAACAAGCCTGAAGAAGTCGGAAGAACATGTTATTTAGAGCATTGTTCTTTACTACTGTACCTATAATTTTGAGAATTGATAGATATACAACCATTGTTGGGAGGTAAGTGAGGCTGTAAATAGACCTCTTTGTAATACAATGCTATGCTATCATAATTATTGTAAAAACCAGTGTCATGCGTAACACAGTTTTGCAAGCCAAAATCATAAATGCAATGGTACACATAGAAATATATATTATTCAAGAGCATTCCACATGGAGAATATTCATGCTGAATAGTAATCACGATTCTGCCCACCTGGGAAAAATTGTTTGTTGCTCCATCATTCCTGCTTTGCTTCTCCTACCAATGAACAAATTTCAATGATTTTGCCTGTGGCTAGTTGACTATTATATAGGTAGCCCTTGATTTACAACCATTCGCTTAACAGTGATTTAAACTTATGAAGGCCTTGGAAAAGGTGATTTATGACCTGTCCTTGAGGTTACATCTGTTGCATCACCATTTTGGCACATGATTGCAATTCAAGCACTTGGCAACTGGCTTGCATTTACAATGCTTGTAGCATCTTGCAGTCACATCAGAGGTGGGTTCCTACCAGTTCGCACCAGTTCGGTAGAACCGGTTCGTCAATTCTACCGAACCAGTTAGAAGAGGTTCCACCAGTGGACCCGGAAAGCAGGCCACACCTACAGAAGAGGTTCCAAAATTTTTTGAAACCCACCACTGACACAGACAGACAGACAGACAGACAGACAGGCTCACACAGAGAGAAAGAGAAAGAAAGGAAGAAAGAAATAAAGAAAAAAAGAAAATGGTATTGGACCTGGCTACCTGAGAGACCGCCTCCTGCCATTTACCTCCCAACGACCAATAATATCATACAGGTTGGGCCTCCTCCGGGTGCTATCGACCGGACAATGCCGGTTGGCGGCTCCCCGAGGGAGGGTCTTCTCTGTAGCTGCACCGGCCTTGTGGAATGAGCTACCTGCTGAGATCCGGACCCTCACCACTCTCCCGGCCTTCTGTAAAGCAACCAAGACCTGGCTGTTCCGGCAGACCTGGGGCTGTTGATTATTCCAACCCCATTTGATGAAATGGATGTTGTGTTGATTTTAATTTTGTAATCATAAATGTTTTAAATGTTTTTACTTGTTGTGAGCCGCCCAGAGTCCCTAGGGAGTGGGCGGCATACAAATTCCATTAAAGTTAGAAAGATAGTTAGAAAAAAAGAAAGAAAAAGTGAGAGAGAGATGAAAGAAAAAAAGGAAAAAGGGACAGAGAGACAAAAGGAAGGAAAGGGAGAGGTGGGGGGAGAGAAAACACATGGCCGGCAAGCCACTCCCACCAGGTCACATGGCTGGCAAACCACTCCCACAAAGGAGGCCACACACACAGAGTAGGTTCGAAAATTTTTTGAAACCCATAACTGAGTCACATGATCACATCCTAGCCTGCTTCTGACAAGTAAAGTCAATTGGGGAAGCCAGATTTGCTTAATGACTATACGATTCACTTAAGTATGTGATTTGCTTAATGACCATGGTAAACATGGTTGTAAATTCTGGTCTGGTCATGTGATAATCATTTAACAATGACATCACTTAGTGGCCAAAATTCTAATCCCACGAGTTGAGGATTACCTGCATGTAAAGAATTACACCTTAATGTAGAAGATAAAGTTGCCAAATTTCTTAACATTTCATTTTGTATTATATAAGAAGCCGGTTGCTTTTATTGAATTATATTATAACTTAATTTTGGGAAGCTGTATCAGCTGAGCACATTTCATTACAGAATGTAGGTATGCATAAAGCCATTGCTTTCTATGGTTTCCATTAGACCTAATTTGGCATTACAAATTAGTTTTAGTCCTACCTTAATGTGTGAAACCAACACAGTATTTTGGGGGCAGTCATTTTCTTTCAGCCCTAGGAAGAAGGCAATAATAGCACACCACTTTTGAAAATCTTGCCAAGAAAACTGCAGGGACTAATCCAGGAAATCACCAGAACCCGAGTAAAGTAGAGTAGAGTAGAGTAGAGTAGGGTAGGGTTGGGTTGGGTAGGGTAGAGTAGAGTAGAGTAGAGTTGAATAGAGAAGAGTTGAGTAGAGTTGAGTTGAGTAGAGTAGAGTTGAGTACAGGTGAGACATCATCACTAATTTAGTATAGGACTATCTGGGGTATATCCATAGTACAGAAAACCGGTAACATTAAACTATATTAATGGTCAGATAAACTGAAATCTTTGTAGTGAAGAAATAAATTCATGGTGATATAAAAGGGTTGCCTATGGCACATAATTTTAATGGCTTTCTTTTCATTTCTAATGATGAAAAGAAACACTACAGTAAACATACACAGATCTTGATTTTTGAAGTGTAACACGTAAGTGTACATGTGTTTGTGTATACACAGTGTATGTAAATAATATCTAATTAAATGGATAAAAATCCAGAAAGAATTTATCTGTATTATAATACGTTGTGTACATTGTGTACATAAGATCTCACGGCTCAAAGTAATAATCTATAGTTGAGGGATGTCAGGTTACAGGAGAAATGATTGCTTCGGGTCCTGGAGAACAATGTTATTAAGGGTAGACATTACTCATCCATATGATAATAACATGGCTTATAGTCCATTATTTAATCTGCATAAATACTGAGATAAGCAAATAATTATACCTCAAACTTTATATAACTCTTTGAGTCATTTTTCTACCTGGATATTCTCTAGGTGTGTGTTAAATTGTTTGCAAAATTCCTAGCCAATATGGCCATGGAGTGAAATTAAGGGTTTCAAGGTGAGAAATTACATTATTTGGTTACAGGTGTACACTAGGGAGGATAGAAGCAAAATTATTTCTGAACTTACTGCAGTCCATCTGATAGATAGAAATGGACAACATGTAAGTGTTGGGTCACTAATGGACGTATTATGTCTCACCTACAGAAATCCCAATCTAAAAATGCCAACATCTGGACCAGCGGTGGGATTCACTTATAAATGTGAGCGCACGTGTGTGCGCTCTCGCTTTGCTTGCATGCGCTACTTCTGCTCATGCACACCGCCTTCTGCACATGCGCAGTGCTCGCACATTACGATGGGGTGGTTGGACCGAGTCTCCTGCAGACGCCGCTACTGGTTTGCGCGAACCGGGAAAGAACCGGCTGAATATCACTTCTGATCTGGACCACATTCTGTTGTGGCCCAGCAGGAGCCGTTGGAGCTGCCACCAGACTCCGACAGCGAGGGGCCCTATGAGTCAGTTCTGGAGGATGTGGAGGACCCTGGACAGTGTTCCAATTCCAAGCAATAGCAATAGCAATAGAAGTTAGACTTATATACCACTTCATAGGGCTTTCAGCCCTCTCTAAGCGGTTTACAGAGTCAGCATATTGCCCCCAACAATCCGGGTCCTCATTTTACCCACCTCGGAAGGATAGAAGGCTGAGTCAACCCTGAGCCGGTGAGATTTGAACAGCCGAACTGCAGAACTGCAGTCAGCTGAAGTAGCCTGAAGCAGGACGCAGAGAGGCTGGTTGGCCACCAGGAGGCGCCTGAGCCTTGGACCAGTGGGGAGGAGACGAGGGAGAGTGATCCTGACGCCAGAGGTGAGTTGTTCCTGGATGCCCAGCACTGAAGAGCTAATAGGCGTCAGGAACAGTTGCGCAAGTACAGGAGGTAATTGCACTTAGCTGGTGGTCATTAGGCTCCTCCCCAGACTATAAAAGGACTGCTTGTGCACACGCCCCTTTTGCAGAAGTCAATGCAGGAACTAATGTTGGAGAACATTATTGTGAGCTTGGCAGGCTGGATTGCTGCCAAGCCTTATCTGTGCTGGATTGCTGCCCAAGCTTGTCTGTGCTGGTTTGCTGCCAAGGACCTGTATGTCTGTTAATTAAATGCCGTAACTTATCTTTGGCTCGGAGTGTCTGTTGGTGTGGGACGAGGGGGATCAGAACAACATTCTAACCACAAAATCAGGGAAGATGCTTTTGGAAAGGGATCACTGTTGATGGACCTCAGTGATTTGAATATTTTTACCTTTGCCATTGCTCATTAAAAAAAAAGACTTCTAATATCATTAAAGGGGCGTCTTTGGGGGATTTTGATTCAAGCTGGTTTCATGGTCAGCCAATGGGTTCCTCCAATCTCATTTCACAGTTGAGCGGGGCTTTGCACGATAAATCAAATCATCTAATTAATGAGGTCAACTTATAATGTATATGTTCAGGTTTATACTTTCATTGATTCACGTTTGATTTAAGGAATAATTTTTCAGATCATGTTGGTGATAAGCGCCTGCACAGGGTGGGTGCTATCAGGAGAAAGAAAGAAGAAAGAAAGAAAGAAAGAAAAGAAAGAAAGAAAGAAGTCAAATTCTCCTGCTCTAACTTTCCTTTTTTTCCCCTCACTGAAGAAAAAAAATAGCAAGTTGAGCAAGGGGAAGCTAGGAAGGAAACACAGGGTTACAGCGATCTCTTCATCTGCATTTTCCCAATAATGTTTTAGTGATGTTTGCTAATGTATCATTCATTAACCATCAGCCACTATAAAAAACATAATCTATCTCGCAAAGTGGACATTATTATCGCATTAAATCATTTTACAATATACCTGAACGGTTCCACATGATGGGCCTGGCCTGACTGCACTCCGCTGCCTGGAGGGCAAACTCGTCAACGGTAATGAGATACGAGGTCTGTCTGTGATGAATATGATATTACTCGTGTCGGTGGCTGTGGTCGGCACCTAGAATATTCCTTCTTGTGGGTTCCGCTGCCCCCTCTTTTCCCCACCACTCCTCCACCCCCTGCAAAGGGACTCGGGCAAAGCACTATTAACTGAGTAAATGAAGCTCTGAGGATCACAGAGTGTGTTCATTAGTTGACAGGGTTGTGACTAATCCTGCTTTCCCCCCCCCCTCTCTTGCAGGACGAAACAATGCATGCGTTTGCAACTTCTAGGCAGCGTGGCCAAATGCACGCAGCACATTCTGTTCTTTAATTTTTAAATTCCATTCCCTCCACCCCTGTATAGACTTAAAAAAAAAACCCTTGAAGGTGATTAAAATCAGCTCCCCAACTGCACCAGAGAAGCAAAAGGAAACGACACAAGAAGGGAAACCGGTGGTGGAAAATGAACCTTAAGGATTCAAATCTGGAAAGCAGATTTTTTTAAAAAAAGGATTTATCTTTATCTATAAAAGGATTTATAGTGTACATTAGGCTAGACAAGAATTTGGTGGTAAACTAGAACTATTTTGACACACAAAAAATTGTGCTTCGATGTCTTACTGATTGAGGAATGATGAAATGTTTGCGTTAAAAGAAATAAAACTTTTGAACCATGGGGGGGGAAAAAAAGGATTTATAAAGCCTTGTAAAGTCAGGCGCTTCTTTTATTCATCCTTAACTACAATGGTAATATGTAAAAAAAAAAAGCATGGGAATAAATGATCCTTTTTTTCCTTGCGAAATGCGGAGTAGACTAGGACTGCAAACATTCTCAATTCTAGGAATAGGATAATAATGATTAGCCTAACAGTAATAGCAATAGCAATAGCAGTTAGATTTATATACCGCTTCATAGGGCTTTCAGCCCTCTCTAAGCGGTTTACAGAGTCAGCATATTGCCCCCAGAGTCTGGGTCCTCATTTTACCCACCTCGGAAGGATGGAAGGCTGAGTCAACCCTGAGCCGGTGAGATTTGAACCGCTGAACTGCTGAACTAGCAGTCAGCTGAAGTAGCCTGCAGTGCTGCATTTAACCACTGCGCCACCTCGGCTCAGTAATGATGTCCAAGATATTAAAATTAAGGATTTACGAATCAATATAAGGATGTGCCAGTGCCATCGTATGTCCATGTCAGTGACGTGCGCTGAGGTTTATGGCTGGTGAGGCAAGCGGGCAAAAGCCGCCCTGTTGCCCCGGCGCTATGTCCAACATAGAGGCATCCCGCCTCTATGTCAGACATAGCGCCGGGGTGTCCAAAAGTCCTGCCACTATGTCCGACATAAAAAAGTGCAAGCCCGCACACCAGCAGAGGCGGGTAAAACACCACACACACACACACACACACACACACACAGACAAATTACTTACAATAATACAATTACTTACAAATTACCTTAATTTTGAATTCCTCCCCCTCCCTCCGACCCACATACCTTTTCCAGCTGTTTCACAGAGGATTTCAACTCTGCTCTTGCCTGCCATGATGAAAATGTAAAAAATGTAAAAGGAAAAAGGCAAGAGCTGCTGAGGTCAGGCTGGGTTAGCTGCTGCCAGAGTCCCCAATGGATGACTCTGCTTAACTGTTTAAAAAAGCCTCTTAAAAAAACGCCCTCTACAGGAGGAGGCGAGAGAACCATGTGCCTCATCTACATAAGGAATTTTTCGGCTTTTAACCCTTGCTTAACTCTGCTCGAGTGATCATAAAAAGTCAGACTAGATGAGGCACGTCGTTCTCCTGCCGCCTCCTGTAGGGGGCGCTTTTTAAGAGGCTTTTTTAAACAGTTAAGCACTAAGCAGAGTCATCCACTGTAACTCTGGCAGCAACTACCTCAGCCTTTTTCCTTTTACATTTCCTTTTCTTTTCATAATGACAGTGGTGAGGCTCTGCCTCCCCTGACTGCACGCCACTGATCCATGTACATATTAATTATTCCTATCCTTTTTTTCCAACAAATCTTTAAAAAAGTGATCCCCAATTGAGGTTATATAGCTGTGGGAATACAGGTAGTCCTTGACTTAAAACAGTTCATTTAGTGACTGCTCAAATGGCACTGAAAAAAGTGACTTAAAAGAGCCGAGGTGGCGCAGTGGTTAAATGCAGCACTGCAGGCTACTTCAGCTGACTGCAGTTCTGCAGTTCGGCTGTTCAAATCTCACCGGCTCAGGGTTGACTCAGCCTTCCATCCTTCCGAAGTGGGTAAAATGAGGACCCGGATTGTTGTTGGGGGCAATATGCTGACTCTGTAAACTGCTTAGAGGGGGCTGAAAGCCTATGAAGCGGTATATAAGTCTAACTGCTATTGCTATTGCTACTTATGACCATTTTTCACATTTACAGCCATGACAGCGTCCCCGTGGTCGCATGATCAATGTTCAGATGCTTGGCAAGTGGCTCATAGTTATGACGGTTGCAGTGTCCCCGGGGGGGGTCATGTGATCCCCTTTTACGACTTTCTGACAGGCAAAGTCAATGGGGAAGCCCGATTCCCTTAATAACCGTGTTACTAACTTAACTGCAGTGATTCACTTAACGACAGCGGCAAGAAAGATTGTATAAATGGGGCAAAACTCACTTAACAAATGTCTCAGGAATTTTGGGCTCGATTCTGGTCGTAAGATGAGGCTACATGCACCTCTTCTTCTCTTAAGACCACATCATTTATGCTGTCAGGGGCAGCCACACTCAACGTATCTTCTTGTCTGTGCAAAACTGTAATGAGCACTTTATTTCAGTATAACTGTGTCTAATATGTATTGTTTTTCTTTCTGAGACACAGGTGGATTTTGAACGCTACTTTCTCGAATTCATGCTGTTTTATATGCAGGTTTCCCAAATAAATGGTGTTTGTAATGAAATTTACCAGCAAAGAATGACAGCTGTCACTAGGCTTCATTTGCTGCTACCATCTGTATCAGAGTAGAATTTAATTCAATGAATTCAGAATATTTTTCTGTAGGAAGAAAACTATAATATTTTTTTAAAAAATATGTATCTTCCTAATTAGGATTCTAGTTTAAACGAGTTAAAGAACAAGGACTAATCTTTTAAATATAGACTATTGTATTTTTGTATTATTATTTCACTTGCAAAACATGACGGTTCCCAGAGTCATGGGATAGGCTTTTGCGACCTTCTGACAAGCAAAGTCAATGGGGAAGCCAGAATCACTTAACAACCATGTAAACTTAACTTGTTGTGGCCCAGCAGGAGCCGTTGGAGCTGCCACCAGACTCCGACAGCGAGGGGCCCTATGAGTCGGCTCTGGAGGATGTGGAGGACCCTGGACAGGGTTCCGACTCCAAGCAGGGTGCAGAGAGGCTGGTTGGTCACCAGGAGGCACCTGAGCCTTGGACCAGTGGGGAGGAGACAAGGGAGAGTGAGCCGGACGCCAGTAGTGAGTTGTTCCTGGATGCCCGGCACCGAAGAGCTAATAGGCGTCAGGAACAGTTGCGCAGTTACAGGAGGTAATTGCACTCAGCTGGTGGTCATTAGGCTCCTCTCCAGACTATAAGAGGACTGCTTGTGCACACGCCCCTCTTGCAGAAGTCTACGCAGGAATGAATGTCGGAGAACATTGTTATGAGCTTGGCAGGCTGGATTGCTGCCAAGCCTTATCTGTGTTTATTGCTGCCCAAGTTTGTCTGTGCTGGTTTGCTGCCAAGGACCTGTCTGTCTGTTAATTAAATGCTGTAACTTATCTTTGGCTCGGTGTGTGTGTTGGTGTGGGACAAGGGGGGTCAGAACACTAATTTAATGTTTGCAGTGATTTACTTTATTATTTTATTTCTAAAATTTATTCTCCTCCATGCTTTATTTCAGTGAATCAAGGATTAGTCTGCCTAGGTCTCTGTTGCATTTCCCAGCTTGCTTTTTAATTCTATCATAGTTTTAAAATAATAATAATTTATTACGTTTATATTTGTTGACTGGCTTCCAGCAACATGTGATGCTTGATCCAAAAAAATAATATTTTTAAGGGTCGCTAATGTTTTTTCATTTGATTTGGTCGTGGCCATAACTTTTTTTTTTTAAAGATATAATTGCTCTGAACAACTACTGAGTTCAGCTCCTGTTTTTTCTTGGGTTTTTGACCAGCCTAATAGCAATAGCAATAGCAGTTAGACTTATATATCGCTTCATAGGGCTTTCAGCCCTCTCTAAGCGGTTTACAGAGTCAGCATATCGCCCCCAACAACAATCCGGGTCCTCATTTTACCCACCTCGGAAGGATGGAAGGCTGAGTCAACCCTGAGTTGGTGAGATTTGAACAGCCGAACTGCAGAACTGCAGTCAGCTGAAGTAGCCTGCAGTGCTGCATTTAACCACTGCACTACCTCGGCTCTATGTATCTATCTAAAATAAGATACAGAAACAATAAAATTAACAATTGTCACATCAAGAGCAAAAAAAGTAGAAAAAATGGTAACTATAAAATGAGACGGTAATAACATGGGAATTAAAACTATAAAACTAGAATCTGCTAATTGTTACAGAGTTAATTATAATCAGAACTAAAATTTAATTAGAAATTTAAAAAATGGCAAATCTTTATTGTGTACTATAAAAAGGAGCGAAATACAACATATAAGATAATATATGGCACGATCTTAAAAAAATGCAAGTACAAGTTGAAAATGCATCTGTCTCGAAAGGCTTAATGTATTAGTAGATGCTGTTACATCTATGGGTTCCCCCATAGTAACATGTGTGTACATCAGAGGTGGTAATCAGCAGGTTCTGACCAGTTCTGGAGAACTGGTAGCGATAATTTTGAGTAGTTTGGAGAACTTGGTAAATGCCACCTCTGACTGGCCAAGCCCCCGATCTATTCTCTGCCTCTCGAGTCCCAGCTGATCGGGAGGGAATGGGGATATTGCAGTAACCTTCCCCTGGAGTGGAGAGAGAATGGAGATTTTATGGTATTCTTCCCTTGCCACGTCCACCATGTCACTCCCACCAAGCCATGCCACGCCCACCAAGCCATGCTCACAGAACTGGTAGTAAAAATTTTTTGAATCCCACCCCTGGTGTGCATGTATACATGTACAGACACTGAATCAAATATATCCTCTGCAATGTACAATTTACAACCCCATATCTTGTTGCAATGAAGTGGAAGTAAAACACTCCAAAACCTTCAAATCATTTTGAAATCCGCTCATAAGTGTCTCCACCATTGTCCCCTTTGCAATATTGAGCCGAGGCGGCACAGTGGTTAAATGCAGCACTGCAGGCTACTTCAGCTGAAAGAAGAAGAATCTTTAAAAGAGCCTTTTTTCACTTCAGAACAAGGACAAAAAAATATTTGAAAAATATTAATATTGATATTTTTTAAAGATCGTTTAGTCTTTGTTCTGAAGAAAACTGTTGAACCTGTTCTGACCCCCACTCATCCCACACCAAAGCACGACGAGCCAAAGATATTTTACGGAATTTATTAACAGACAGACAGGTCCTTGGCAGCAAACCGGCACAGATAAGCCTTGGCAGCAATCCAGCCTGCCAAACTAACACTACAGTTCTCCAACATTAGTGAATGCGTTGACTCCTGCAAAAGGGGCGTGTGCACAAGCATTCCTTTTATAGTCTGGAGAGGTGCCTAATTACCACCAGCTGAGTGCAATTACCTCCTGTAACTGCACAACTTTTCTTTACGCCTAATAGCTCTCCGGTGCCAGGCATCCAGGAACAACTCACTGCTGACATCAGGAACACACTCCCTTGTCTCCTCCACACAGGTCCAAGGCTCAGGCACCTCCTGGTGGCCAACCAGGCTCTCTGCGTCCTGCTCGGAGTCGGAAACCTGTCCAGGGTCCTCCACATCCTCTAGAGCTGACTCACAGGGCCCCTTGCTGTCGGAGTCTGGTGGCAGCTCCAACGGCTCCTGCTGGGCCACAACATGAACCTATTCTCTTCACATATATTATGCCATATATTAAAGCTGAAACAAAAAAAATATGCCATATTAAACAGTGGTGGGGAATTTGTAGGATTATTCTGGCTTTGTCTTTTTGTAAGACTCTGTTCTCTCTCTCTCTTTCATTCTGTATGTGCATCACTTCCTGCATTTGCTTCAAGTATCCCAGCCAATTAAAATCTGGCTTAACTATGGTTCAGGAAGAACTCCTGAGGACTTAGATCTTTCGTCCTGGCAGCCTGGCTTGGTTCTTTCTTTCTGCTTCTTGAGGTAAAACTGGCATGGCATCCTATTGCTCTTCCAACCAGTGGCTCAGTGGTTAGAATGCAGTACTGCAGGCTACTTCTGCTGATTGCCAATTTTAAAAAATCTAGAACATACAACTAGCAGGAAACTACTTGTATATTCCAGATTGCATGTTCTAGATCGACACATTCTATAGTCAGTGCTGGCCCAAGGCATTTTATGCTTGGATATCATCCACTGCTTTTTGGACGGGGATAACACTTGAAAAAATTCTTGTTGTACTGTTCAGAAATTGCTTTGGCTTTGCCTATCCTCTCTTCTGCATATCAGGGCAAGCACTGGCTGCACTTGCCATTAAAACAGATTCTAGTTCTTCTGCATTATGAGTACAGAAAGAGAGCTTATGTTGAATCTTGGGAGTTATGTGGGTGGGAATCGAATTGAAATTTCCCCCTTGTAGATGAGAACTGAGAAGTGCAACAGTAGATAGATGGTTATTGCATTCAACAGACCTTCAGTTCTAATTTGTCTGTGATTTTAGGTTTCTTAAATCACAGGGAAAAAAGCACTTATGCCATATGTTCCCTGAAGCCAGGACAAATCATAGTGTAAATTAGTCATTTTTATATAAATATTTTGTATATATTTGACAAGATGCAATTCATGCTATCCCTCCATGATAATCCTTTTGCACCGAGAGAATGAATTTAACATTTGATTAACCAGAGCAGTTCATAATAAGAAAAAGAGGACTTTAAATTAGAAATTAATTTAGATAATTTGTCATCTCCTACCACTGTCTTCCCCTGCCTTTCCCTACCAGCAATATGCTAATGCATCCTGTAAAGTAATTGTCAGCCACAATTGCATATCATTCTGCCAATGGAAGCCCAAAATCTAATTAATGCTATGGCAGCAGGAACATCTGGTCTTTCTTCTGGATACTGATGAGGAACACCTAGGAAAAGGTGATGACAACCTTGAAATGGCCGTGTTCCTTGAGCGTTAAAAAGAAAAAGCTAGAAAGCAGGTACACCCACAAGTATAGGAACATATGTGCAAATGTCATTTATCTACAAAATGAATTGACAGCAAAGCTTATTATGTTACACTTACGTATAAGTAAATTGTCTCATGTTCGTCCTTTAAAAAACAATGGAATGACAAATCAATTAATTGGCAGTTGATTAAAATATTAGAGATAGGTAGATGATAGATAGGTAGGTAGGTAGGTAGGTAGGTAGGTAGGTAGGTAGGTAGATGATAGATAGATAGATAGATAGATAGATAGATAGATAGATAGATAGATGATAGATCAAGGAGAGAAACAACTTAGAACCAAGGAGAAATTTCCGGATAGTTAGAACAATTAATCAGTGGAACAACTTGACTCCAGAAGTTATGAATGATCCAACACTGGAAGTGTTTAAGAAGAGTCTATGAAATACCATGCAAAATCTGCCCAGCCACATACATTGGACAAACTAATAGGAGGATAAATGCATGCATCGCAGAACACAAGAACGCAGTCAGAAAAGAAGAAAAAACTTCCTCCCTTTTCCAGGACCTTAAAGTAACAGGACATGAAATTGATTTTGAAGGAACCAAATTAATCTCCAAAACAGAACACTTCAACAAGAGAATAATTATGGAAGCCATCGAAATAAAGAAACACCCCCACAACATGAATAAACGTGATGATACCTCCCACCTAACAGACATCTGGAAACCAGCCCTAGTCAACAAATGAACCCCACCCACCACCCAGATCGTTACAACACAAAAGAACAACGGACACACAGCCAGCACCTCAGCCACACAGGATGATACAAAACAGCCGATCAATCTACAAACATCAACTCCATCTACCAATCAGGATGCAACTACACAGCCAATCAACCCACTTACAGCAACAAAGCCAGCACTCCACCCACCCCACCAAGATTTATAGGAAGAGGACAGCTCTGACCACGCTTTACTCGCACAAGCATGAACCCGAAAACATCAGCCTGAAGATGGCAAGTGGGACCTCATTGAAATGTTGCCAAGACAATCTCAATCTTACATGGGAAAAGACCTGAATACAACAAGACCAAATAGATATAGATATAGATATAGATATAGATATAGATATAGATATAGATATAGATATAGATATAGATATAGATATAGATATAGATATAGATATAGATATAGATATATATAGAGAGAGAGAGATAGAGATAGAGATAGAGATAGAGATATATAGATATAGATATAGATATAGATATAGATATAGATATAGATAGAGATAGAGATAGAGATAGAGATAGAGATAGAGATAGAGATAGAGATAGAGATAGAGATAGATAGATAGATAGAGAGAGAGATAGATAGATAGATAGATAGATAGATAGATAGATATATAGATATAGATATAGATATGGATATGGATATGGATATGGATATGGATATGGATATAGATATAGATATAGATAGAGATAGAGATAGAGATAGAGATAGAGATAGAGATAGATAGATAGAGAGAGAGATAGATAGATAGATAGATAGATAGATAGATAGATAGATAGATATAGATATGGATATGGATATGGATATGGATATGGATATGGATATAGATATAGATATAGATATAGATATAGATAGAGATAGAGATAGAGATAGAGATAGAGATAGAGATAGATAGATAGAGAGAGAGATAGATAGATAGATAGATAGATATATAGATATAGATATAGATATGGATATGGATATGGATATGGATATGGATATGGATATGGATATGGATATGGATATGGATATGGATATAGATATAGATATAGATATAGATATAGATATAGATATATAGAGAGAGAGAGAGAGAGAGATAGAGATAGAGATAGAGATATATAGATATAGATATAGATATAGATATAGATATAGATATAGATATAGATATAGATATAGATATAGATATAGATAGAGATAGAGATAGAGATAGAGATAGAGATAGATAGATAGAGAGAGAGATAGATAGATAGATAGATAGATAGATATATAGATATAGATATAGATATGGATATGGATATGGATATGGATATGGATATGGATATAGATATAGATATAGATATAGATATAGATATAGATATAGATAGAGATAGAGATAGAGATAGAGATAGATAGATAGAGAGAGAGATAGATAGATAGATAGATAGATATATAGATATAGATATGGATATGGATATGGATATGGATATGGATATGGATATGGATATGGATATAGATATAGATATAGATATAGATATAGATATAGATAGAGATAGAGATAGAGATAGAGATAGATAGATAGAGAGAGAGATAGATAGATAGATAGATAGATATAGATATAGATATAGATATAGATATGGATATGGATATGGATATGGATATGGATATGGATATGGATATGGATATAGATATAGATATAGATATAGATATAGATATAGATAGAGATAGAGATAGAGATAGAGATAGAGATAGATAGATAGAGAGAGAGATAGATAGATAGATAGATAGATATATAGATATAGATATGGATATGGATATGGATATGGATATGGATATGGATATGGATATGGATATGGATATGGATATGGATATGGATATGGATATAGATATAGATATAGATATAGATATAGATATAGATATAGATATAGATATAGATATAGATATAGATATAGATATAGATAGATATAGATATAGATATAGAGTTCAATTAACAACAGCAAATATACTGATTTTAAGAAGAAATTATGTCTGTTGAATACTTATGGATCCATGAGCCTTACAAGACCTTACATTTGGGTTGATTGTTTATATGTCCATCATGGTGTCCCATGGTTGTTCACATGGCGTGAACAATTGTGGTGTACTTTAGAAACAGAAAATCATGTTTTTCTAGGGGTACAACAAGCCCAGAGAGACCAGATTTGTGTATCACATTAAACCATTTGTTAATTTGTGTCTTAGTATAGTACATGAAAAATTGTGGTTTTCAAATAATAGTTTAGCAAAGAAAACAACAAATCAACCCAAAGGGTTCTTACTTGAGATACAAATGACCAGGGAGATGTAATCAGGGTTGGGCTTCAAAATTTTTAGCAAGGGGCTCTCTGCCCGGTTGCAGGGTGGGTGCGCCCATGGTAGGTGTGGCGTAGTTGGCCTCCTGCATCATAGCAAGTGGGGGACACTTTTGCCCTCCCTGAGCTCTGGAGGCTTTCCTTGAGCCTCCAAAAGGGTAAAAATGGCCTTCTCAGGCTCCGGAGGCCCTCTGGAGGCCAGAAATGGGCCCATCTCTGGCTTCCGGTATGCCCATTTTGCACCCTCTCCGAGCCTCCATGTATGCCCTGCACTTACTTGCATCCGAAACGAGTTGCATGGGGACTCCTGGGAGGGAAGGGGCGGGCAGGGCGGAGTGAGCCAGGAGTGGGATTTGGGGGGTTCTCCAAACTGCACAGAATCTTAGCTAGAGGTTCTCCTGAACCCCTGAAAACCCTCACCAGCCCACCCCCTGAACGTAATCCATTTTTAAGCAAGCAAGAAATGAGTTCCACAAACTTCCAAATAAATAAATAAATTCCACCAAATAAAAGTGAGCGAGACTTCAAATGGGGTTGTATGTGTTCTTTGTTTCACCATTGTATTTTGTTCCAGAGGAAAAACCTGAACCCTCAGCAGATTCCTTTTATGCTAAGCTTTCCATCAATTCAGTGAGAATGACAAACGGGAATGAGAGAACACAACTCAGCACCCCAAATTGTGTTTAATTGCCTGTTTTTTTATCCTGAATCATCATAACCGTTTAAGAGCCTCCAGGCAACCTAATTATTATGTCACAGGGGATTTCTTATATTAATGTTGCTGCATTTCTTCCTTGCCCTGGAAACCAAATGGTGGTTTTTTGTTACTGTTTGTGTGAAGGCGGGGGCTAGCAAAACTCGCAGATGTTCAAGGGGTTGGAAGCTCACATTTAACTCCGACTGCCTGATGCTCATGGATCTTCGTTGGTTGAATGCTAAATCTGTTCTGCCTTTCCCCCCCAGGCACCATAACATGTGTGAAGTCACACTTGGCATCAACAGTGTGGCAACTAAATTTGGGAAGGTGCTTAAGGGGGAGCCTGTATCTTATCAACAGAGGACCAGCTTTGTTTGATTATCAACATTGATTATGTTGATATCAGGAATCTAACTCATCAAACAAATAAACAAATGCAGTAAAACCAGTAAAACTTTTTTTTTAAAAAAATAACCATGATATAAGGACACAGTGGCTCCGTGGCTAAGATGCTGAGCTTGTCGATAAGAAAGGTCAGCAGTTTGATGGTTTGAATCCCTAGTGCCGTATAGGAGTGAGCTCCCGTTACTTGTCCCAGCTTCTGCCAACCTAGCAGTTCAAAAGCATGTAAAAATTCAAGTAGAAAGATAGGGACTACCTTTGGTGGGAAAGTGTTGTGGCCCAGCAGGTGCCGTTGGAGCTGCCACCAGACTCCGACAGTGAGGGGCCCCTATGAGTCGGCTCTGGAGGATGTGGAGGACCCTGGACAGGGTTCGGACTCTGAGCAGGGCGCAGAGAGGTTGGCTGGCTACCAGGAGGCACCTGAGCCTTGGAGCAGTGGGGAGGAGACAAGGGAGAGTGAGCCGGAGACAGTAGTGAGTTGTTCCTGGATGCACGCCATCGAAGACCTACTAGGCGTCAGGAACAAGTACGCAATTACAGGAGGTGATTGTACTCAGCTGGTGATCATTAGGCTCCTCTCCAGACTATAAAAAGCTACTTGTGCACACGGCCCTCTTTGCAGAAGTCAACGCAGGATTGAATGTCGGAGGACAGTTCTGTGAGCTTGGCAGGCTGGATTGCTGCCAAGCCTTATCTGTGTTTATTGCTGCCTGAGTTTATCTGAGTTGCTGCCAAGGTCCTTATCTATTTGTTCTGCTTGGCTTTCAGCCACTGAGGTTTTGGTGTCTTGCTATTAAAGTACATTCCAGTTAAGCTTGTCTCGGCATTTGTTACTGGACGGAGGAGGGGGTCAGAACAGGAAGGTAACAGCATTCCGTGCATCTTTAGTGTTTAGTCATGCTGGCCACATGACCACAGAGACGTCTTTGGACAGTGCTGGCTCTTTGGCTTTGAAACAGAGATGAGCATCGCCCCCTAGAGTCTGGAACGACTAGCACATATGTGCAAGGGGAACCTTTACCTTTTAATGAATATTAGCGAGCACACATATTATAGATTATTAAATGTACAATCTTTTTTTAATTATTATTTTGGGAAGGATACTTCACCATATAGAGGGCCATGGTGGTGCAGTAGTTAGGATGCAGTATTACAGGCTAATTCTGCCGACTGCCAGGAGTTTGATACTCATGGGCTCAAGGTTGACTCGGCCTTCCATCCTTCCGAGATCGGTAAAATGAGGAGCCAGACTGTTGGGGGCAATATGCTGACTCTATAAACTGCTTGGAGAGGGCTGTAAAAGCACTGTGGAGTGGTATATAAGTCTAAGTGCTATTGCCATTGTTCTATATTGATAACAAATCATGAATTTCAATACATCAGAATTCTCCTCATTTCAGTGGCAGAATTTAAAGCAGGCTTCATACAGTTGAACAGCCATTATCAAATACTGCCCCCAAATAACCTACTTTCCCCATTTCCCAGCTTCAGAGCTCCGTGTCTCTCGATTATGTTCCACATGTGACAAGAGATTTACCGCTTCCTTGTTTCCCTGTTCCTGATTTAAATTATACTGGATGGTTTTCTGTTGCAAATCACACTCAATAAAAAAATCTAATCCTGAAAGGCAGTGACGGCAAAAATAAAAAATCCCGCAATATGGTATTTATGAAGTTGATTGAGCATGGCAATCTCAGTTTAATAACCATATATGAATTGGTTTTGAGCTGTAGGGGATTATGTCAGCAGTTAAGTGCAAAGTATCTAAGGTATATTCTGGTTAGGCAGAGCAGACTGGCCCACGATGCTGATCACAATATGATACTGGGGCTGATGGTGGAAAAAAAGAAAGCTGTTAAAAAAATCCCATGATTGGGTCTGCTCCTGAGCCCACCCTTTGAACCTTATCAGGTTTTGAATAAAACCTCCTTCATCTGATTTCCTATTAAAATTTTATTTGCTGAAGGATCATGGCCTTTACCACGGGAAAAATGACTTCTGGCCCACTTTCTCAATCTATATTTAAAACCGTTGAAATTGTTCCGTAGGGCCTGGGGAAAGCTTGTACTGAATCCCTTCAAGTTAGTTAATGAAAGGCACTATAATACAGTTAGTAAAGTGGAGTAAAAAATAGTTCCGTAGTATTAATATTCTGTAATTAATCAGTGAACACATGTCCAGTATAGCACAAAATATCTTGTGGCCACATCAATACGTTTTGGAAACAATGGATGATGTTTTCCTCCATCTAGCTCTGCAAATAATTGATCAACTGAATGAGCAAAGCCTCATCTGAGTTGTGTTTTGCTTTAAGTGACTGCATAAACAGTTTCGTATGCTTTTCTCAGCAGAAGTTGTTTGCCATTTCTCTCTTCTAGGAAATGTTTTAGTGTTCTTTGTCTGTACTTCTAGGGTTCCTAGTGAATGTCCATCTAAGTATTTACTAGGTGTAACTCAGAGGTGGGTTCCTACCAGTTCGCACCTATTCGGTAGAACCGGTTCGTCAAATCTACCGAACCGGTTAGAAGAGGTTCCACCAGTGGACCCGGAAAGCAGGCCACACCTACAGAAGAGCTTCCAAAATTTTTTGAAACCCACCACTGGTCCTTGGATATGATTATTCTACACTATCATGCTCATATTTATAAAACTCAGGGCCTCTGTGAAAAGTAAGGGTGACTACTGCGTTTGTGGTGCAATCTGAACATTGCGTGTGTTGAAGTTGTTTTAACACAAACCAAAGATGCCTTAAAAAAAACAAGTTTACATTATATTCTTATGCATGCCAGTGCTGTGTGTGAGGTAATTTAAGGTGGTTCTGACAAGTGTCGTCGGCATCTTCATATCCGGTCACATGGGTGGCAAGCCACTCCCATCCGGTCACATGGGCGGCAAGCCACTCCCACAAAGGAGGCCACACCCACAGAGTAGGTTCAAACAATTTTTGAAACCCACCACTGGTGTAACCCAGCTTTCTTTTCTGAGTTTAGATCTTAGTCAAGATCTTAAATCTTTTAGGCCCCCATCAGTGGTGGGATTCAGCCAGTTCGCACCTATTCAGGAGAACCGGTTGGTAACTTTCTAAACAGTTCGGAGAACCGGTTGTTGGAAGAAATCTCCTTTTGTTTTTTCCCACTTTACAGGGCTAATCCTGTAAAGAAGGCAGGAAGGAAACATTCTGGTGTTGTTTCTAGCCTAATCTTTATTGCCCTGCTTACAGAAACTGCCTCTCCGGTTAACCCTTAGTACATTGTAAGCAGCTAAGGGAAAGCACCCGTTGACCTGAATGCCTGAATGACATTGAGTTGGCCACAACCACCCAGTCACAAGACCACCAAGCCACACCTACCCAGCTGGTCATTAGGGCAGAGGACCGGTTGTTAAATTATTTGAATCCCATCACTGAGCCACTTCCACCCAGTCACATAGCCGGCAAGCCACTCCCACCCAGTCACATGGCCGGCAAGCCACCCCCACCCGGTCACATGGCCAACAAGCCACTCCCACAAAGCAGGCCACACCCACAGAGTAGGTTCCAAAAATTTTTGAAACCCACCACTGGCCCCCCTAGAAATAAATAGGAAATGATTATCAGATGAACAGAGTTGGAAAGGACCCTGTAGGTCAGCGGTGTCAAACTGTGCAGCCCACACCCACACCAGCTGCGCAAAGGGAGAAAACGGCGCAATATGTCACGTGATGGCAACATAATGAGTTTGATAGCGGTGTTGTAGGTCATCTAGTCGATTCTTGATTGCACAACCTTCTAACCTGATAGTTTTAAATAACTGTGTTTAATTCCTATTGCTGTCATTACAGACTTCTAGTTCTGTACAGTCAAGAGTCACCAGCCGGGGTGGGTTTCAACCGGTTGGTTGGCGAACCCGGAAGTAAGTAATTTCCGGGAACGGCGAAGGGCCCACCCGCCCGCACTCCTTACCCGGTTTTGACGAGTTCTGCGCTTCCAAGCATGCGCAGGGCGCATACAGCGCCTGCGCGATCCTCCAGAAGCAGCTGGAGCGTCGCGCAGATGCCAGTACGCATGCGTGCACTGCGCGCGTGCACGAGGACGCCGCTGGCCCCGTTCCAACCAAACCGGTTGGAACGGGGCGAGAAACCCACCCCTGGTCATCAGGTTAAGAATAGCTACTTATACAATGCATACAATGCCAATTCTAACTGCTCAAAAGATCTGAACCTCATTGCACGGTTAAATGCAGCTTCTTACGATTGTTTAATGTAAGATTGACACAATAATAGAATGACATAACAGGGGGTACCGTTAATCTTTAACTAATGGAAGCAGGCTAGTTAAGATTCGCAGGAGTAGCACCACTGGGAAACTCTGGTGATATATTCAGAGCACTGCAAGGTACTACAATAATCTGAGTGAGAAATTCTGATGAGTAAAAAAGCAGGATTTGCATTTTAACCGCGTCATGAAAGAACGTTACATGACAGGACGTTTTGCCAGTAGCCACTTCAGCTTTACTCATGTTGACACCACTCTGTATTACGACAAAGGAACGAACCACATCGCAGTTCTACTTACTGCTGAAAATTGGACTGGAGGGGGAGGAGAGAATCAAACAGCTCTCATTATTTATTGGCTGACTACTTGACAACAGCCCCTGCAATTTCAGCCAATTGTGGCTAGAATCAGAATATTGGAATCTTAGGCTGCAATATTGCAAAGTATCTCTCTATCATATAGCGTACCATTATGTATATTGCAGTGGTGGGTTTCAAAAATTGTCCAAACCTACTCTGTGGGTGTGGCCTCCTTTGTGGGAGTGGCTTGCCACCCATGTGCTTATTTTGGAGCCCCCCCCCCCAAAAGTAAGACTTTATTTTCGGGGAAACACAGGTAATATGGATTAGTGTCAGATTGCAAAATTGATGTTAATGATATTCCTTTATATCAGTGAAGTTCGTGCTCAATATTGCCAGCAGCATCTATGAAAGAGGGCTTGACACTTCTAAAAAGCCCTACACGTTCTTGTCATTAATCATTCTTTAGCATGTACACATATAGTTGTTATTGTTGAAGTGGTTTTTATTAATTAAATTTCTATGATTTGCCTTTTCTGTATTAATGTTAAAGTTTATGAAAGAGGCCTTGTGATTAAAACAGGACTTCATCAATGTTGCTGGTTTGGTTGCAAGCTGTAAATATAGTACCATCTTTTTGCTTTTAAATCCTCCTAGATTCTTTTCTTTGAATAATAGGCGAATGCCGCTAGTGCATTAAATTGCTTTTTTTTTGGGGGGGGGGGACAAGGAGAAGATAACTTTCTCCTGTTGAAAGCCTCCGTTTGTTTAGGCAGTGAGCATGATCCAAAAACATATGTATGCTTTTAGCATGTGTTTTCAATTAAAGGAAGACTCAGTCCATAAAGGAAGGATTACAGAATTTTATTTCTGGAAATCAGGGTTGCCTAAGGCTGAAACAAGAGTGATAGATTTTTGTTTTAAATCTGGCTTTGTATTCAAGAGTTGGCATGACTTGGTATGTCCAAGTACAATTTTAAGTATCAAACACATACATGTGGGTGCACACATACAGAAGGGGAAAATATTCAAGTCCCCTTCTGCTTGTAATGTATCTGTTTTGATCAGATCACACCTCTGAAAGATTTCAAAATGGTTTCCACATACTGTATTTTTCGGAGTATAAGACGCATCTTTTTTCCTCAAAAAAGAGGCTGAAAATCTGGGTGCGTCTTATACATCGAATACAGCATTTTTGCCTCCTGAAGCTCCGCCCCCTTCACCAAAATGGCCGTGCATACCCTTATGGAGGCTTTCAGAGAACTCCTGGGGGATCGGGAGGGCAGAAATAAGCAAAAAACAGAACGTTTTTTGCCACCCCCCCTCCAGCCCCCAGCAGCACTCTATAAGCCTCCATAAGACTATGCATGTTTTTGCGGAAAACTGGCCGTTTTTTGCTCGTTTTTGGCCCTCCCCCCAGGAGCACTCTGCAAGCCCCCCTCCAATGCTATTCATGCATTTAAAAAAACGGGGGCGCTTTCATGAAAAACGGGCCATTTTGGGAAGTTTTGCAGAGTGCAAAAACTTTTTGTTTTCCCTTTTGGAAAGCTCTTTAACTGATTGATGAGAATTACATTGATCAAGTGCTGTGCCAGCAGAAACAAAGTCTTAGGTGCTGCAGATTGTCACTGATTTCCTTCTCCAGCACATGGATAAATACGCCTGGAAACATCTACCTACCTACCTACCTACACACACACACTCTCTCCCTACCTATCTACTGTATTTCTCCCCCCTCTCTATCCCTCTACCTACTGTACCTACCTACCTACCTACACTCTCTCCCTACCTACTTACTGTATATCTATCTATCTATCTATCTATCTATCTATCTATCTATCTATCTATCTATCTATCTAGCTAGCTAGCTAGCTAGCTATCTAGCTATCTAGCTATCTAGCTATCTAGCTATCTAGCTATTATCTATCATCTATCATCTATTTATCTCTATTTCACTCTCTCTCCCCCCTTTATCTACCTACCTACCTACCTACCTACCTACCTACCTACCTACCTACCTACCTACCCTCTCTCCCCCCTACCTACCTACTGTATTTCTCTCTCCCTCTCTCTCCCTCTATCTACCTACCTACTTTAAAAAAAAATGCCTCTTCAAAACCTTGATGCGTCTTATACTCCAGTGCGTCTTATACTCTGAAAAATACGGTAGTAAAGAGAAATACATTGGAGTTGAAATACAGTACACTTCAGCAACACTATTTCCTATCCTAGTAGCAGGGGTGGGTTCTGGCTGCTGCTACTGCCGGTTCACTCAGGGATGTGCTGCACATGCATGCACAGTTTTTAAAAAGTGCTTCTGCACATGCACAAAAGCAAAAAACAAGAGGCTCTGCCGAGAGAATCGGTTCAGGGGCGTGGCAGGCTGAGTTACTACCTACTTGGCTGAACTGGTCCGAACCGGTAGGAACCCACCTCTGCCCAGTGGGGGAGGGGTGTAAGATTCATCTTCAGACCTAGGTTCATGTAAAACAGGGATGTCCAACCTTGGCAACCTTAAGACCTGTGGACTTCCAGAAGTTGAAGTCCCATGCTGGCTCGGGAATTCTGGGAGTTGAAGTCCACAAATCTTAAAGTTGCCAAAGTTGGATAGGAAGAAACATTTTTTTTCACTCAGATTCTGGCTATTCCCTGGAGAAGAACTCAAGAAATTCCTACTCAGAGAAGTACAAATTTGGGAATGGATTTTGGATATCACAATATTATAACAATAATGCTGTCAGACTTAAGCCACAAAATTGCAGGGAACAGCTAGCAGGCAGCTAAAAATTAGCTTTCTTTTCTACTATACAGTGCAGTGGTTCTCAACATTCCCAATGCCATGACCCTTTAATACATGTTGTGGTGACCCCCAACCATAAAATTGGTGTCTCGGTTCCTAAGACGATCGAAAATATGTGTTTTCCGATGGTCTTAAGTGACCCCTGTGAAAGGGTCGTTCTGATGAAAGAAATGTCCTTCTGGGTTCGGCTCCAAGTGGGGAAAAAGACACTGGAGGCACGGAGGCTGCTTGGAAAGATGGTTTATTGGTGGACAGGACCACGTGGCTTGAGTCCTGAACAGAAAAGGTGATCACATGCTTCAATGTTGGTGGAGAAGAAGAGAAGGGCCGAGGGAGGGGCTTGCTAGGTTTTTTATAACCTGTTCAGTCCCACCTCTCTGTTTCCTGTTCCTGTGTAAGAAATGTATTCTGATTGGTTGTCAGACTCCCATGGGGCCATGCAGGGGCTACTCTCTAGGCTGTGTTTTGAATCCATGTGGTCAGTTGAGTAAAGGGTCAATATTATCATGCCTTTACTCCCATCCCCCCCTGGGGCTGCAGTGGAGAAGTCTTTATTATGTAAAAGGGACTAGCTTGGCCTTCTTAATGGCCCATTGACAAAGTGGGGATGGGCAGGAAGCTACAGGCAACTATTCTGTCTTTTAAAACATGTTTTCTTCTTTTCATATCCAGAGAAATATTCTGCCTTTTCAATATTTCCTAGGATATTTCATTTTTCTGGGCGAGGGCTGGATGATAACTTCCCACAGTTCGACCCCCAAAGGGGTCCCAACCCACAGGTTGAGAACCACTGATCTAGTGTGTCTCCAAAGGTTTGCAGCCTGGAACTGGTAGTGATTTCTTCTTTGCGACATTTTATCACAGAAATAAGTACTGTACTACAATATTACAGTAATAAGAATAATAGCTCAAGAATTTATAGGTTTTTTTTCTCTATGTGCTCAGCTAGATGTACTCTAGAAAAGATGCTGTGGCTAACATTACCAACCCTGGAAGTTTGTGGATCAACTCCAGGATCCAGCATCATTTGTCATTTTCTGATTAGTTGACACTATGAAAGGTCTAGATTACATTTAATTATTACTACCCATTGATTTGACAAGTATTTAAATTTCATTTGCATTTTGCTCATATCCCATTCTTCATTTTATACATAATAGCTAAAAACACCTGACTTAGTAGAGTAGAATAAGGGCTGATTTCAGACAATTCTTTATAGGCTTTTATATTAAAGGTTTTTAGACGTACAGTAACACATAAATATCCTCCTGCCTAGGGCTGATGTCATCTCACACTGTCATTCATACTGTGCAAATGTGAACTCATTCTTATTATAACCACGTGCTATTAAAGATCAATGAATTATATTGGCAATTTAGTTCAAACTTTACAGCATTTCCGTATGCACACTCCTAAATTTTACTTGATGACTTCAGAGAGGGAGAGAATAAAATAATAGATTCTCTTCTTCCTGTTTGTTCTAAACTGAACAGTTTTGATATTGAGATATTCTTGAAATGTCTTCACCGGCAGCATTACATGCAGCAAAATTAAGATAGTATTCATATTATTATATTAAAAAAAAATCTCGCTTTTGATTGTAAATTCTGTTGGGAATGCTTCTTTTTCCTTAGCAAGCTGTTTGTAAGTATTACTTAGTAGTAAATTAAATTAAATTAAAAAGATAAGAATCAAGTTCCAAGAAATACCATGCCACCTTTGTAACAAATAACTATCCTTTACAGATTCTTTATAGAATAACAGAGTTGGAAGCAGGGGTAATATTGTTACTTTTGCTACCAGTTCACAAATGTGAGCGCAAAAATGGGATGTGATGACATCTGGGCGCGTGGGCGGAGCCTGATACCAAGCGTGCCTGCAAAGATAAATAGAACAGCGAAGGGGGAATCTGTGTGGGAAATCGCCACATGATTTAGATTAGCTAGAAAGCGGGAAATCAGATGATTCTAGCTAATATAAATTGCACGTCACAGCTGATCGTCAGAAATACCAATTCGCCTGAACCGGTAGCATTTTTTTACTACCGCTTTGGGGGAACCAGTCCAAACCAGTAGCATTTCACCCCTGGTTGGAATGGACATTGAAGGTCTTCTAGACCAAACCCCTGCTCGAGCAGGAGACTCTATACCAGTGGTGGGATTCAGCCGGTTTGCACCTATTCAGGAGAACCGGTTGGTAACTTTCTAAGCAGTTTGGAGAACCGGTTGTTGGAAGAAATCTCATTTTGTTTTTTCCACTTTACAGGGCTAATCCTGTAAGGAAGGCAGGAAGGAAACATTCTGGTGTTGTTTCTAGCCTAATCTTTATTGCCCTGCTTGCAGAAACTGCCTCTCAGGTTAACGCTTATTACATTCTAACAGCTAAGACGAAGCGCCCATCAACGTGAGTGATGTTGAGTTGGCCACGCCCACCCAGTCACATGACCACTGATCCCCGCCTACCCAGCTGGTCATCAGGGCAGAGAACCGTTGTTAAATTATTTGAATCCTACCATTGCTCTATACTATTCCAGACAAGTGGAATACCAACAATTTCTGAAGGCAAACAGTTCCACTGGTTAAGGAATGGCTTGCCTTCAGAAGTTGTGGATGCCCCATCACAGGAGGCTTTTAAGAAGAGACTGAACATCCTTCATTAACCGGTACCAATGATAAGATGAACTCATGTACATTTTCTTTTAACTCTATCCAGTGATGTGCGGTGAGGTTTATGGCTGGTAAAGCAGCAATTTTTTTAGACTTGTGGACTTCAACTCCCAGAATTCCACAGCCAGGCATACTCAGTTCCGATTTAAAGAAACAGCATTTGTTTTTCTCCTTTGCTAAATAAGTTTCCTTCTTTCTTTTTCTTTTTCTTCTCCTTTCCTCTCCTTCCTCCCTCTCTCCCTCCCCTCTCTCTCAAACACACACACAACACACGCACAAATGCACGCACGCACGCATGCACACAAAATTGCTGCCAGAGTCAACGTGGATGACTCTGCTTAACTGTTTAAAAAAGCCTCTAAAAAAGCACCCTCTACAGGAGGAGGCAGGAGAACGACATGCCTCATCCAAGTCAGGAATTTTTCGGCTTTTAACCCTTGCTTAACTCTGCTTGAGTGATCATAAAAAGTCAGACTAGATGAGGCACGTCGTTCTCCTGCTGCCTCCTGTAGGGGGCACTTTTTCAGAGGCTTTTTTAAACAGTTAAGCACTAAGCAGAGTCATCTACTGTGACTCTGGCAGCAACTAGCTCAGCCTGACCTCAGCTATTGCATTTTTCCTTTTACATATTTTTTCTTTTCATGATGACAGTGGTGAGGCTCTGCCTTCTCTGCCTCCCCTGACTGCACGTGCCTGACTCTATCCCTTGTGCCAATATTAATCTAATATTTAAAACACAGACTTTTGCATTGGCATTTTCCTTCTCACTAAATGCTAGCCGAGGTGGCGCAGTGGTTAAATGCAGCACTGCAGGCTACTTCAGCTGACTGCAGTTCGGCAGTTCAAATCTCACCGGCTCAGGGTTGACTCAGCCTTCCATCCTTCCGAGGTGGGTAAAATGAGGACCCGGATTGTTGTTGAGGGCAATATGCTGACTCTGTAAACCGCTTTGAGAGGGCTGAAAGCCCTATAAAGTGGTATATAAGTCTAACTGCTATTGCTATTGCTATCCAAATTCTATATTACTTCTGAGAACAAAAGGGGGCCACTGGTGTGGGGTTTTGCCATTTACATGCAAAAGAGTTCTGCTCTAATAATAACAGTGTGATTGCCCCTCTGTATGTTAATACGTCCCCACACACCAAGACTCTTGTATGCTGACCTAACCCAGGGCACAAGAAGTGTGGATGAGTCTAGATGTGTAGAATTTCTGGGGATTAACAATAAAGAGTTGACTTGGTAATATATTTTCTCTGAAATCTTCTGCTTAACCAATTCTCCATTCTGTAAAAGAGATGGGAGGATTTTGCTTGTCGAAAATGGCAACTAGAAATCAGGTTCACTGCACTTTGCGTAATATTGCTTTCCTTGTACTAACAGCACCTTAAAGGGGTCAGTGCTTTGGCTATAACAGTGCATCATGGAATTGCCTTGCCTCCATAGCCCAATGCTGTTTAGATGGTTTGGGGATCCACTTGAAGTATAATGAATGGCGGGGAGGGGGGGACAAACTAATGATCTTCCAAATGTTTAAGTGGGGACAAATTGGATTTCAGCAAATTTAGGGCATGAGAAATGTGCTGCACAATTTGTGTTTAGAAACACCATAAAGTTATTTTGACAGCTCTTGCTTGAAATATCCAAATTTTCTCTTTCTCTCTATTGCTTTTGACATAGCATCTTAGAATTTCAGCTGATAGTCCCCAAATATCAAATTACTTTGGCATATTCTATTGTATTCTGGATACAGAAAGAGGCAAACTAAACAGAACAACAACAACAACAACAAACAACCAGGTATTTTCTCCACCAGGGAACTGAAGTCCAGCTTGCTTTGATACCATAGTCTAAATTAAATCAGATTCTTAAAACTGTAAGCTGAAGGACAAAGAGTGAGGATGGCCACAACACCTTAAAGACAAAGTTGTTATCACATAGAGGTTCTTTTTTGTAAATCTATGAATTATTTCTGAAGCTTCCATTTTGAGAGGTGGAAGATATTAGACATGAAGAAACATGGCAAAATACTGATATCATTTACCTTCTAGCAAAAATCAGAACTAACTGACTGTATCTACGGGGCAATGAAACATGAGTTCCAGGTGGCTTTTGCAAGCCTAAGGCTCTGCTACATGCCACAGCATTACAGCCGCTGCTTGTACTAAACAGATTCTAAAACAAGGGAAATGCAAAAATGCACAATTAAAAATATTCAGGCAACTAAAGAGCAACATATCTTTGTGAGCTGCAGATCACTTCACCCGATGCATAGAGGGCCTTATGCCTTTTAATAAAATTCATTAGCCAAAACAAAAAAAAGTGCTAGAGATTCCTTCTAAATTTTGGCCAACTTAGATTATGATGGCTTTCCTACGATATTTCAAGCAAATAAAGCAGAACGCCAATTTTATACTTCAGTCAAAGACCCAGGCAATTTGTAGAAATGCTGTTATAAAATTCTCCATCTCTCCTTCCTGTTTTGATAAAAACACTCGCCTCCCACTCAGAAGTTTGAGAATTCAATGCTAGGTAGCAACAGATGTTTCTCTCCAAGGGCACAAAGAAAAAAAAATATCTGCTGTGAACTCCACATAGGCATCAGGGAGGGTATCCGGCACATAAATGCTCAGCTCCATCCAGTCGCCCCAACTCTACCCCTAATTAAGTACAGGGTCATAAAAAGGGAGAGCGGGTTGTGTTTCTGTTTTTTTAATTTACAAAAGGTCAAGTTGAACAGCTCAGATTAGAATCATCAAGGCATTTTGACTGAAAAAACTGGTGTCTCCTTTTTCCTGTCAACTACAAAAGGGACTCTTATTTTAAATGTGGGTATTTGCTAAAACATGCTTCCAAGTGTACAAGTAGTATGTGGGTGCTTTAGACATTAATCAACCACCTCAGTGAGAATAAATTGAAACTACACAGAATAATTTCTAGGTGGCTTGTGCCCTTAGATTTCATGGATTAGCAAGTGCCCTGGAAAGCAACCCAGGCTGTTTTTCATACTTGCACAGTAGAGATTCGCCATCTCTTTCAGATCCGTCTCCTTGTCAAGCACACAGACAAAGGGAGGAGGAGGAGGCGTAGGAGGAGGAGGAGGAGGAGGAGGAGGAGGAGGAGGAGGGGAGAAAGAGGGAACGACTTCCATGCACTTCATTCATGTCAGTACTCAACAACTTTAACAGCACAAATATTCTGCAGTCAGTCACGAAAAGAAATTTTTAATAATAAATATCTAACAATTAATGGGCTGGTAGCTGCAGTTGTCTTGAGGGCATAATATCTAATTTCCTTGCAATGTCTCATATCCTTACTTTTCACGCTGCAACAGTCTATCATTAAAACCGAATGCAGGTTTCTATCACTTTTATTTATTTTTCAAATCAACTTATAAATCAGTGCCAGGCCTTGTTACAGATGAGTTCCAATAAATTATCGGCTGTGGACAAATTCTGAATGTTAAACACTCCCGTTCTCTCTCCTCACTCCTCCCCCCACCCACCCTCATTCTCCCCCCACCCACCCCTTTCTCTTAGCCTTAGTGCGCTTCTTTCTAGCCCTCTGGGCTTGGAATCCTAGCGCACGCCGGATTTCCCTCTGTAGCAACCGAGAACCTTGCTACTTAATTACATGCCATTTAAATAATGCAAAAGGGCATTTGTATTTCTGCAAAAAATGAATACGTACAGTAACAATTTGAAAGTCCAGAAACAAGATTTACCTTTTTTGAACTTGGCTGCAGGTAGCTTTTTTTTGTATCATACATATACTCTTATATTCAACAGAGGGGGAAAATCTCTTCTATGTTTTCACTGGTAACTGGAGAAAAGGAAGAGTGGGTCATTTTTTTCTTTCCCTTCCCATAGTTCAGACACTCCTGGTTCGTTATTACAATTATCTATCGTGACAGATTTGATTCCTATTCCTAATCTTAGTTTCTTATTGTTCTCATAATGCTGGCTATTATATTCAGGTATGTTTCTCATTCCTCCACCTCAGAGGTGGGTTCCTACCAGATTTAGAATATCTATTTTCTGTTGATTTATTTGTAATGTAGGGCAAATTGACAGATTCATTATATGGAACTATATGATACAACACTGCAGGTAAGGATGAGGTATATATTTTGAATTTGCTTTGGATTTTTTTAAAAAATATGGTCATATTTACGATCTCTGGAATCTCTTCAGTGGTGGGAAACCCACCACTGGTGTAACCCTGCTTTCTTTTCTGAGTTTAGATCTTAGTCAAGATCTTAAACCTTTTAGGCCCCCATCAGTGGTGGGATTCAGCCAGTTCGCACCTATTCGGGAGAACCAGTTGTTAACTTTGAAACCAGCGGAATAGTTCGGAGAACCGGTTGTTGGAAGAAATATTTTGTTTTTTTCCCCAATTTATAGGGCTAATCCTGTAAGGAAGGCAGGAAGGAAACATTCTGGTGTTGTTTCTAGCCTAATCTTTATTGCCCTGCTTACAGAAACTGCCTCTCCAGTTAACCCTTATTACCATTGTAACAACTAAGGCGAAGCGCCCATCGACTTGAGTGACATTGACTTGGCCACGCCCACATGATCACATGACCACTGAACCCTGCCTACCCAGCTGGTCATTAGGGCAGAGAACTGGTTGGTAAATTATTTGAATCCCACCACTGGATCTCTTCATGGTGTTTAACTGCCTACACACGTCTGTGAAGATTCTCAGTCTTCCAGGTCATGTCCCAAACATGCTTTTTTAGGAGGCTACTGGACTTTCTTGTTTTTTTTCTTTTAAAGACATTTCACTTCTCATCCAAGAAGCTTCTTCAGCTTTGACAGGATGGTAGGGAAGGGAAGGTTTTATATACCTTGCAAATAGCTGGTCATTTGCATCCTTTTAGAGCAGTGGTTCTCCACCTTCCCAATGCCGCGACCCTTTAATACAGTTCCTTGTGTTGTGGTGACCCCCAACCATAAAATTAGTTTCGTTGCTACTTCATAACTGTATTTTTGCTAGTGTTATGAATCGTAATGTAAATATCTGATGTGCAGGGTGTATTTTCATTATTACAGATTGAACATAATTAAAGCATAGTGATTAATCTGCCAATCTTGGTTTGGGAGAAGATCAGCCGGGTTGGGATTTTCCAGGATAAAACGACCTCCCTGCCTCCTCCAGTAGCAGTTTGTGGTTTACATGAGCTTCACTTTATTAAGTTTACTTTTTTTACATTCTGTTCTCCTCACCCACCCACCCAGTTTTCTTTCTTTCTTTCCATTCCTCCCTCCCTTTTCTTCTCTCTTTCTTTCTTTCTCTTTCCATTCCTCCCTCCTTTCTTTCTTTCCATTTCTGCTCTCCCTTTTTTTCTTTTTCTTTCCATTCCTCCCTCCCTTTTCTTATTTCTTTCTTCCCATTCTGCTCTCCCTTTTCTTTCTTTCTTTCTTTCCATTCTCCCTCCCTTTTCTTTTTTCTTTCTTTCCATTCCTCCCTCCTTCCCTTTTCTTTCTTTTTCTTTCTTTCCTTCCATTCCTCTCTTCCTTTTCTTCTTTCTATCTTTCCATTCCTCCCTCCTTCCTTTATTTATTTCTTTCCTTCCATTCCTCCTTCCTCTTTCTTTCTTTCTTTCCATTCTCCCTTCCTTTTCTTCTTTCTTTCTTTCCATTCCTCCCTCCTTCCCTTTTCTTTCTTTCTTTTCTTCCATTCCTCCTTCCTCTTTATTTCTTTTTTTCTTTCTTTCTTTCTTTCTTTTCTTTCTTTCTTTCTTTCAGCACTCGGTGTCTAAAAAGTTTGCCATCACCGCCCTAAACAAACAGTTAACAGAAGAACAAATCAAGACAAATATTTAGAGAGGACAAAGAGCAAAGAGGAGGAACAGTTGGAACATATTTCAAAAGGAGAACAGAAACATTGGCGTCATCTTTTATTTTGCTCTGGAGGGAACTCAGATATTTGGAAGGTGTAATAGCAAAGAAATCACAGGAAGGCATCTTTGGTTTCCAACCTTTTCCTTTTTACAGGGTTTCTCTTTAGGCAGGACGTAAACATATGGTCATGACTGCCATTCTCTAATTGGCCTTTTGTGAAAATAGAACAATGTAACATCTGCATTTTTGACTAGTATCGTTTAGAACTGGGGAGCAGAGATGGGGAAGGTGGACACCAACACACACTCCGAGCCAAAGATAAGTTACGGCATTTAATTAACAGACAGACAGGTCCTTGGCAGCAAACCAGCACAGAAAAGCTTGGGCAGCAATCCAGCACAGATAAGCCGTGGCAGCAATCCAGCCTGCCAAGCTCACAATAATGTTCTCCGACATTAGTTCCTGCGTTGACTTCTGCAAAAGGGGCGTGTGCACAAGCAGTCCTTTTATAGTCTGGAGAGGAGCCTAATGACCACCAGCTGAGTGCAATTACCTCCTGTAACTGCGTAACTGTTCCTTACGCCTATTAGCTCTCCAGTGCCGGGCATCTAGGAACAATTCCCTTGGCTCCTCCCCACTGCTGACATCCAGATCACACTCCCTTGTCTCCTCCCCACTGGTCCAAGGCTCAGACGCCTCGTGGTGGCCAACCAGCCTCTCTGCGCCCTGCTCAGAGTTGGAACCCTGTCCAGGGTCCTCCACATCCTCCAGAACCGACTCATAGGGCCCCTCGCTGTCGGAGTCTTGTGGCAGCTCCAACGGCTCCTGCTGGGCCACAACACATATATAGTGGCAAATTATGAGCTATGTGTTACCTAGGTGCATAAGACTGTTTTGCTCCTTGAAGGGGAAAAAAAGCCTTATAAAATCCAAGCAAGACTCAAGGATCTCTGCCTTAGCAGTCTGCCTTACAATAGCCAAGGACAAATAGGGATGGGGTTGTGTTGGAGTAATGGATGTAATAGATGAGCTGCCAACTATTCCTGCTGTGGCAATTTTGAGGGGATGATGGTTCCGCATCACCCTATTTGCAGTTGTGATGAGCTTTAGACATCCCCCATTATTTATTGCACAGGGCTCAGGAAATAGCAGAGGCCAGCTATGAACTGGGCAAAGGCAGCGTGAGGCACAAAATACTCTATGCTTAAAGAAGGAGGGGAAAAAAAAAAAGATTATAAAGAAGAAGGGGGAAAAAAGAAAATCTTTTTCTTTAATTAATCCTTTTTGATGCAGCGTTCTTTCTAATCTCCTCTTCAGCTTTTGAGAGTAGGACAGCTGAGAACTTTAAATAAACCAGTGCCGTGCTATAGATTTTGTTTCCCCGAAGTGAGCTCTTTTCTCACGACTTCAGCCAGGAAACCGGGAAATTAAGTTGGATGCCAATGCTGGTTATCTTTTTTTAATGAAAGAGTAGAAAATGTCAGTTGCTTTCATTCCGCTTTTGAAATGTAAAATGGGTACTGAGCTCATGCTGCCAGCCAAAAGTTAGCAAATGTTTGTTGCATATGAAATGCATAAGAACGAGTTGGTTAGCCAAGAAAGGAAAAAAAAATCAACATAAATATATATGTATGTATGTATGTATGTATGTATATATGTGTACACACACACACACACACACACACCACACACACACACACACACACACATATATATATATATATATATATATATATATATATATATATATATATATAATATTATATTTGTGCTGATAAATAAATAAAGGGAGACTAGTATAGATCTATTTCAAGCTATTTAGCTCTCATCAGCTAGCCATACCCTTGCTGGGAATCGAACCTGGGCTGTATTGCCTCTTAGGCAGATGTGTTAACCACTGAGCTACAGAGCTCGACTCCTTATCAGCCAAGCCAGGGTGAAAGGTATATATTTAAAGTCACAACCCCTGGTATGCCCAAATATGGGAGGAAGATCATATATATATAGTGGAAGTGTGACCTTCCTCCCATACTTGGGCATACCAGGGGTTGTGACTTTAAGTATATACCTCCCACCCTGGCTGGCTGATAAGGAGTCGTTCTCTGTAGCTCAAATGGTTAACTCCCTGCCTGGGAAGCAATGGAGCACAGGTTCGATTCCCAAACTTGGGTATGGCTAGCTGATGAGAGCTAAATAGCTTGAAATAGATCTATACTAGTCTCCCTTTATTTATTTATCAGCATAGATATAACAATATAACAATATATATATATATATATATATATATATATATATATATATATATATATATATATATATTTGTATCTCTGTATAAAATAAAATAATCCTTTGACAAATTATGATGAAATGCTACAAACTACCTACCTATCTGTGGGTGGCGCAGGGGTTAGAATGCAATATTGCAGGCTAATTAAACTGACTGCCAGGGGTTCGATCCTGACTGGCTGAAGGTTGACTCAGCCTTCTATCCAGGGGTGGGCTGCTGTGGGTTTAGAAGAATCTCTAGCTCAGATTCTGTGCAGTTTGGAGAACTCCCAAATCTACTTCTGGCTGACCCCGCCCACCCAATCCTCCCAGGAGTCCCCACACAGCAGGTAAGGGCGCGCGTGGAGGCTTGGGGAGGGTGAAAAACAGGCCTACCAGTAGTTCAGGAAGGCCAGAAACAGGCTGATTTTCAACCTCTAGAGCCTGGGGGTGGTGGTGGCGTTTTCGCCTCCCAGAGGCTCGAGGAAAGACTCTGGAGCCTGGGGAGAACACCTTGCCACCATGGTGTAGGAGGCTGATTAGACCACGCCCACCAAGCAACCGGGCATAGAACCCCTTGCTAAAATTTTTGAAGCCCAACCTGGCTTCTATTCTTTCGATGTTGGTAAAATGAAGACCCAGATTGTTGGGAGCAATATGCTTATTTTGTAAACCACTTAGAGAGGGCTATAAAGCACTGTGAAGTGGTATATAAGTTTAAGTGCTATTGCAATCTCCTACAAAACCTAAGAACAACTGATTATGGAACGATCTACCCCCAGAGATCCGGACCTCCCCACTCTCGCGGCCTTCCAAAAGTCTACTAAGACCTGGCTATTCCGGCAGGCCTGGGGCTGTTGACCTCATGAATGAGGTCCAGCCCCCATTAAGATTGAGTGCGTGATGTGTCTTTTTCACCTGCTTTTTGTCTCTATTTTAAATTTTTTGTATTCTTTTAGTGTTGTTTTTATGTAAGCCGCCCGGAGTCCTTCGGGATTGGGCGGCATATAAATTCATTAAACTTTGATAGGAAGTACAATGTCATGTTCTTCAAAAGGTACGCTTCATTCCCTAAATGGAATATTCAGCTGGTTAGCATAGAAGATTTCGCTTGAGAGCTTCTGATCATCTCTCCAGACAGACTAATTCCTTTGCAAGGATGGACTTCAGTACCCTGCACAAAATGTCTTGGATCTTCATGATTTACAAAAACAAAATAATGTATGTAAGATATGCAAGTATACACTCGTGTGCATGATTTATTTAGCTATAAAGTTAAGTGTGGCACGGTATTTTAGCATTTGCTTTAAAAAAATACACACTACAGGAAACTCCACAGAATGATCAAATTTATAACTTAATTACAATATCAAAAATGTACAAAATAATTCATCTGCCACTCTCCAACTATTTTCCCAGCTTTCTTTTCTTTCATTTCAATACGCAGAAGTAGCAAGCAACAGCGTTGTGTGGAATGACGTACGTTTGCTGGCTAATCAAAACTTTTCTGAATACTTGTTCATTAAGTGGGGATGTGAATAAAATGAGAAATGTATTTTTTTTTCCAAGCTCAGAACCGAATAATCCTCCTTAAAACATTCCATTACAATGTTCAATCAGAACAAAACCGAAATATTTAAATTTTGCTTTGAGCTCAGAATGTTCGATATTGTCTATTTTGAAGTCAGAACAATTTGTTAGAAGGTTGTGCAAGGTTTTATTTTATGATCAGAATATTTGTCATATGACAATTCAAAGTAGCCAAGTTTTTTGTTCTAAGGCTGGATCAATTTTGCATTGTCTTAATCTTGAAAGAGACGTCTCAGCATGCTTCAGTTTTATTTCAAGCTTGGAACACTTAAATGGCTGTTTTCAGCTCAGAACATTTGTGCAGACCAAATTGTTAACATTAGTTGAAAGATAATTTCATAAAAGAATCAGTTATGTGATAGGAAATGCATAGACAGAAAATTGCTCTCTCATAAAAAGCCCTTATGGGGAGTTCTAGTTTTTTCTCAGAAATCCAGAGTGCTAAAACAATGAGAACAAAGGTTTTAAAAACAATCTGGGATAGATTTTATTATTTTTAAAAAAGGAGAAAAAAAAAACGGCATAATGATCTCAACTTTGGAGGTTTAAATTTTCACTTTTTATCGATCAAGTTTTGATTTGCATCAATTAAGACATTACATTTAAATAAACACATTCCAAACAATAAAACAAGGTCCATTGATTTCAGCCACCGCCAAAGCACCTTTTATACAATTAAAATGCCCAAATTAACCACGTAACTCACTCTCCCAAGTGTTCCGTTCAGGGAGAGACAATTTCGATAGCAGCTTCCCCAAGAATTATTATTTTGCCATGTTCCGTGTCCCAATGACCTCATTCAACCAATCCCTTCCAGGAAGGGAATCCAAGTGCTTAAACGAAGTTTTGCAGACAAGCTGACATCAGTCTTCTGCTAGTAGACAAAAGAGCCTTCAATGCCTTTGGTTGTGTTTTTTTTTTAAACATCCTTCACTTTGGAAAATGATTCGGCTGCAGACTATTGCAAGGAAAGAAGAGAAGCAAAAAGTCTAATGCCAACATATGGCACAAGCCAGTTCTATACTGTTTGGGATAACGTCCTTGTTTTTCTGTCTTCCAGAGATTTATTCCAGAGACGGCACAGTGAAGGCAATCTGATTTTATCCATATTCTTGCTGTAAACATTGAGAAATATGCCAAGGATAACTAATAAACCTGACCACACGTATCTAAGAGGGGTGGGTGAAAGAAAAAAATAATCACATTAGCAACTGTACACGTAATAGTCCAGTTATGTTAAAATTCATACAGGAAGCAAAGCAGACGCTGTAGAGTTGAAATGAGTTATAGAATAAACAGTTCTCGACTTACCATAATTCATTTAGTAACCGTTCAAAGTTACAACGGCACTGAAAAAAAAGTGACTTATGACCATCCCTGGGGGGCGCGTGATCAAAATGCAGAAGCTTGGCAAACTGACTCCTAAGAGCCGAGGTGGCACAGTGGTTAGGGTGCAGTACTGCAGGCCACTTCAGCTGACTGTTATCTGCAGTTCGGCGGTTCTAATCTCACCGGCTCAAGGTTGACTCAGCCTTCCATCCTTCCGAGGTGGGTGAAATGAGGACCTGGACTGTGGGGGCGATATGCTGACTCTGTAAATCGCTTAGAGAGGGCTGAAAGCCCTATGAAGCGGTATATAAGTCTAACTGCTATTGCTATTGCTATTATGATGGCGGCAGTGTCCCCGGGTCACATGATTCTCTTTTGCGGCCTTCTGATAACCAATGAGGAAGCCAGATTCACTTCACAAACATGTCACTAACTTAACAACTTCAATGTTTCACTTAACAACTGTGGCAGGAAATGTAAACTGGAGCAAAATTCACTTAATGTCTCGCTCAACAACAGAAATACTGGGCTCAGTTGTGATAGTAAGTTGAGGACTACTTGCATTTATTTTATGTATTATAAAAATAATAGCTTATATGCTTTCATTTTTTTTCCCTTTGCTTCTTTATAACAAAAATTATTTCTACTGCTTCAAATAAGATTATTTTTATAATGAAACCAAGGTTTCTCAAACTTACTCCCCCCCCCCAATTTATAAGTGAGAGAACATTTGATTCTGATATTTATTTTTAGGGGAATGGGAAAACTTTGTTATCACAATAGCTCAATTGCTAACCTTATGGACGAGTTTCATCAGGAGGAGGGCAGTGTAGTGTGGTCTCTGCCCCAACTTAACACTGATGTTTATATCGCCTATCTGTTCATATGACCCCATGACAGAGATAATTGGTGTTGTGGTCTAAAATTATCTTGATAAATCCAGGTTATCAAAGCTGAGATTCTCATAAAAACAGATAAGCTTTTACGACTAGTTGTTCTACTTCTCTACATTCAGAACGCAGACTGACTTTGGAACTTAACCAGATGATAATGTAGGGCAGAATGACATGCTAAAGGGATTATCCAATAATTTTATTTTCAATATAATGAAATGTAATAGGTTGCTTTTATGTCTGTCTGTCTCCTCTCCTCTCCTCTCTCAAAAATAACTTGGGCCAGAAAATTTCTCTTTTCCTGAAAGTAAAAGCATTTTCTTTGGGCTTGAATGTTCTATCATAAATTAATCATAACACCAATAAATAGAATGATAATGTAGGGCAGAATTACTTCCTGAATTACTGAGACTGATTACAGAAGCAGGTCCGATGATAATAATGAAGATGTAGTAATAGATACTTGTTGTTGGCCATAGTTTGAGAATGACCATCAGAAGATCTAACTAAACCTTATCTTTATTGTTCTGTTAAATAATTCCAACATCACCATCATAAAGGTCTCTAGTGTAACAATGTATATTTACCAATGAACTTACAAGTGCATCCGCATGTAAAGAAAAGAGAGACATATGGCATTCACCTCAAGGAAGACAACCCCGAATTGGATGTTGAGTTATCCCAACCACAAGATAAAAACAGACGGGGGAAAAAAAGCAGATAAACACAAACCATCTTCCTCACCTGAACTACTATGGCTTATCAATTCTAGCCTAAATCAATCCTGGAGATCCAGAGGTGGGTTCCTACCCGTTCGCACCTATTCGGTAGAACTGGTTCGTCAAATCTACCGAACTGGTTAGAAGAGGTTCCACCAGTGGACCCAGAAAGCAGGCCACACCTACAGAAGAGGTTCCAAAGTTTTTTGAAACCCACCACTGGTCCTTGGATATGATTATTCTACACTATCATGCTCATATTTATAAAACTCAGTGCCTCTCTGAAAGGTAAGGATGACTACTGCGTTTGTGGTGCAATCAGAACATTGCGTGTGTTGAAGTTGTTTGAACGCAAACCAAAGATGCCTTTTAAAAAACAAGTTTACATCATATTCTTATGCATGCCAGTGCTGTGTGTGAGGTAATTTAAGGTGGTTCTGACAAGTGTCGTCGGCATCTTCATATCTGGTCACATGAGCGGCAAGCCACTCCCATCTGGTCACATGGGTGACAAGCCACTCCCACAAAGGAGGCCACACCCACAGAGTAGGTTCGAACAATTTTTGAAACCCACCACTGTGGAGATCCCTTTCACCTAACAAATACATGACTCAATGTAGATTCCGAAAAAGGGGGGAAAAAAAATCACAAAAATAAATCAGCATTAATTGAACCAATAAATACTGATTTAAATTAAACAGTTAGTGAATCCTTAACCTGCATCTATCAAGTATTCCTTCTCTCTCACAAACACAAAACCCATCCTACATGCATAAAGAAAGATACACACACAGCCCCTTGTTTTGTTTCATGAGAAACAGAAATGAAAAGGAGAAATAAGCTGAAGATGGAAGTGGGAGAAATTGATTAAAGGGGAAAAAAAGAGAAGTCTTATTTAGGTGTTCTACAAATGGTTAATGTTCACTGGAGAAGGAGCTCCTTCCAGGCTACTCTTTCATTAAACTAATCTTCTGTGCTTTTCAGCAGAAATGTCTACAGCCATTTGTTCAGTTGCCTCGCTGTTTTTCAGTACTTTCCATTTCTGCTCTATTTCTTAGCAAATGTATGAAAACAGGTGAAGGTCTGTGGGTCCACATGTTTAGGATGATCTAGTGCAAATCTCTCATTTATGTTATTTAACTCTATGGTTTTCGTGACGGCGTTGGAATAAAACATATTAAATTTTCACAAAAAATGTGGTAGAAGAGAAATACTTACTGGAATGTGAATGGCTTTGCAAAAAACAAAAAAGAAAGGACAATTGTCATTGCTTTTCTTCCAGTTGTAACTGGAGGGGAAGAAAAACCACAGGAGGACGTTATACATTCATTCCAATCCAACTAAAATACAACTTCTTAAAGAAACACTGTAGAAAATATAAACATGAAGCTTCTTAAATCTTGCATTGCTTCTTTTCAATTACCAATATGCTCTTCTAAACAGTCTGTCCAACGAACATTCTTACTGAAAATTGCTCTAGTGTTCAAGCTTGATGCAATTAGAAGGCATTAGATCAAGGAAGGGAATGTAAAGTAATTACAAATACTGAAGGGCAGTGTCTTGAAAGTAAGTGATTATAACTGGTTATTAAAGTGAAAGCTTTCATCTCAGAATGAAACTTATTTATGGCAACAACCAATTTCATTAATTGGTAGAAGATAATGCATTGGACCAGTGGGGATCAGACAAGGGAGTTGGTCCTGGATGTGCGGCAATGGAGAGCTAATAGGCGTAAGGAACAGTTACTCAGTTACAGGAAATAATTGCACTCAGTTGGTGGCAATTAGGCTCCTCTCAAGACTATAAAAGGAATGATTGTGAACACACTCGTTGCAGGAATCAACGTATTTACTAGAGCTGGAGAGGCTAGCTTGGCAGGCTGGATTGCTGCCAAGGTTAGTCTGTATGTGTATGTATGTATGTATGCATGCATGCACGCACGCGCACGCACACACGCACGCACACACACACACACATATATAGATAATTCTTTTCTACAGCTCATTATGGAATTTCATGAATCTCTTACATGAATTTGAATTTACATTGATTTTTCCCCATTAACCTCTATATCAAAATGAAAACATTACATTTTAATCTGCACTCTCACCACCTGAATTTAAGAGATAAGGGAAAGAAGAAGGGGATGGAGACAAGGAAGGAAGGAAGTAGAGAAGGAAGGGAGGGAGAAAGGAAAAGAAAGAGAAAACAAGGTGGTGTCTTAACAAGTGCGAAGGATGGTAAACAAAGCATTCTAAACTATACCTTATAACCTTCCAAATGGGATAATAATAATATAAGAATGGCAAAGAAAAAGAATAATTATGTGAATGTATATCTATAATCTGTATGTAAGAGAAAAAATGACAGTAAAAATATATAGCATAATATAGGTAAATAATATCTGGTCATAAGTAGCTAAGTTTAAATAAAGAAATGTACATACAAATGGATAACGAATAAGGAGATTATGAATGAAAGATAGAAATGTATAGTAGGGAAAACACTAACTGCAAAGAAACCGATTCGGAACTGCTGTATGATATACGATGGAACTTATTGTTCCTATGTTGTTTTTAAGTTATGTGTTTGTTTTTGTTGATGTGCTTATGTGTTTAAAATTAAAAAAAAATTATCAGGAAAAAAAATAACAAAACGAAAACATTGCATGCTTTTAATCTGCACTCTCACCACCTGAATTTTAAAAAATTCCAGAATAAAGGAATAGGCATCAGAGCATACGTAGAGTGCTCTGCATCTGTAGTAGAAGACCTTTTACAACCTACTTTAAACATCTAGAAATTGCAGTGTTTACAGATTTCATCCAAACATGGAGTCTGATTCAATTCTCCCGTAAATGTATAAACTCAGTAATACCTGTTACAGCTAAAAGAGCTCCGAAGATTTTAATCAAAGCCAAGACAAAAGAGATTCCAAAATAGCCAGTCAAGGAGAATAAGAATGCATAGCCGTAAGTTTGAACTGGGCGCTGCAAAAAAACAATAATAACATTATTAGTAAAATGCTAAACAAACCCTGAGGTATTGAAAATGAAATAAATGTCTTTAATATGCTGCCTGAACTAAAGTAAAAGTGCTTAAAGCTTTCAAAGTTTGTATTTAATTTTTGATGAATAATGGATAAAGCAATAATTAAATTATAAACATTCCCTGACATTTCAAAGAATACAAAGTAATTTTGATGAGGGTGATTACATGTAAAGAGTTTTCAAGCTTTGTTGTATTACTGTACAATGCCAAATGTGCCTACTGAGAAATAATTCCCAGTTGGGTTGAAGGGAATTATCTTTCAGCCTTAATGAATAATACAATTTATTTTTCTTATTTTTTATATATAAACCACACAAATGGGAAAAAAAAAATTCAACAGTTCATCCAATAAGTACTCCAACGACACATAAATGCAAAGTTTACGTTTACCAATAATGAAAATTTTAATAGGATCAACACATTTACCTTCGAACAAAATGTGACTGCAGGAGTAAGGCCAGCAGTGCATGTCAGTCCCAATAAAATGTACACGAAACCTATTGAATAGGAATACAAAACCTGGAATAATTACAAAAAAACAAATTATTTAAACTTCTGTTGTTTTAAATATGCCACACATTTGCTCTGTGGATTTTCAGACAATCTCTTTAGGTAGTACAATATTTTTTTTTACCCATTTTTCAAACTAGATGAAAGCAAAGTTCTGGCACAATTACGCTGGATGTTTCTGAATAATTTAAACTTGCTCACGCAATTAGCACACAGTATTTTAAGTGATCTGCATTTCACATAACTAGGATATACTTTGGCAGTTAGCAAATGAGATAAATAAGATCAGCCTTGGGAAAATTATCCAATGGGTGTCATACATTGCCCCAAAGAGCCAGTTCTACAGGCTAGAAACCAGGAGATTGTGATGTGTAGCTTTAAGTGTGAAAGCCAGATGACTGACTTGGGGCTATTCACTTTCTCTCAGCCCACAAAATCAGGCTTGAGTGACACGCTTGTCACTAAACCCCTGTCGCAATGGATCAATATTTAGTTGATCTGAAAAAAGTGGGCCCTGAACTTCTGGGGAAAATGCTAGGGGAAAAAAAAGATATGTATTATATTATATATATAAATATATAAATTATATATATATGATATATATATGATATATATTATATTATTATATAAATAAATAAATAAATAAATAAATAAATAAATAAATAAATAAATAAATAAATAAATGTATGTTTTGGTACTAGAGATTTTCTGGTTTGGTTCTGAAAAATATTGAACTCTTATTTTCAAAGGACTTACATTTTATCCCAACATTTTCACTACACCAGAAGACTTGCGATATTCCAAAATGCTAAATGCAAAAAGTAGCATTGAGGCATTTCATCCTTTACTGGTATATTAATTATATTATATTATATTATATTATATTATATTATATTATATTATATTATATTATATTATATTATATTATATTATATTATATTATATTATATTATATTATATTATATTATTATATTATATTATATTATATTATATTATATTATATTATATTATATTATTATATTATATTATATTATATTATATTATATTATATTATTATATTATTATATTATTATATTATATTCAGGTTCATTGGCTGCCATTTTTCTCCCGAGACAGCTAATTTTTGAACATGTGTTATCTGAATTGGGCAAGAAGTCTAGGAGCAAAAGTTTGAACTATGGACATTCCATGGATAATAAAATTTGGCTTTCAGTACAGTAAACTGGTGAAAAACGGTAATCTGTAATCCTTGCTATACACAGCACATTATGAGAAATAAAAGTTAGATATGTGTTGTGGCCCAGCAGGAGCCGTTGGAGCTGCCACCAGACTCCGACAGCAAGGGGCCCTATGAGTCGTCTCTGGAGGATGTGGAGGACCCTGGACAGGGTTCCGACTCCGAGCAGGATGCAGAGAGGCTAGCTGGCCACCAGGAGGCGCCTGAGCCTTGGACCAGTGGGGAGGAGACAAGGGAGAGTGAGCCGGACGCCAGCAATGAGTTGTTCCTGGATGCACGGCAACGAAGAGCTAATAGGCGTCAGGAACAGTTGCGCAGTTATAGGAGGTAATTGCACTTAGCTGGTGGTCATTAGGCTCCTCTCCAGACTATAAAAAGACTGCTTGTGCACACGCCCCTCTTGCAGAAGTCTACGCAGGAATGAATGTTGGAGAACATTGTTATGAGCTTGGCAGGCTGGATTGCTGCCAAGCCTTACCTGTGTTTATTGCTGCCCAAGCTTGTCTGTGCCAGTTTGCTGTCAAGGACCTGTCTGTCTGTTAATTAAATGCTGTAACTTATTTTTGGCTCGGAGTGTGTGTTGGTGTACGACGAGGGGGGTCAGAACAGATATGCTTAAGACCATTGATTTCAGTGAAACTCATTCTTAAATCTCCATCAAAACCAATGGATGCTTAAATCTTTACTTATTACCTTACTCAATACTTACTGGTTTCGGTAGTACATTAATAAAATGTGTTTTATCTCCTGTTCAAACTCTTACAAAATATGCCATTTTCATTTAAAAAAAAAAGAGCTGTATCACTAGATTCACAATATTAAAGGACACATTCTTTTCAGTCCAGAGACAGAACGTCAGAAAACTGATAGGTGCCTGACTAAATACATTGAAAGGAAAATCTGACATTACTGAATATCTAATATATATTAAAATATTAAATTCAAACACTTTATATGGAAGATTAATGTTAATGTGAACTTAGTGATTAGACATCAATGATTGAGAAACTGAATTAGAATTATGTACGAAAGTTATTTTTAACTAGCCTGACCATATTTTGAATAGACAGATCTAGTTTCAGAATATGGATTTATCAGGGATCAAAATGTCCAATAAAAGGTACTGAAACTGAGCTGTGCTAATGTGACCACTATCCTTCAATACTATTTATAAATTTAAAACTACAATCTGGCTAATTATAAGTGACAGTAGTCAATGATCAAACATCTTGCAACATCTCGAATGTTTAAAACAGGTTCTTCCTTTTTTCTGTTCACCAGATTTAAAAATAAAGAAAACAGATTTAAAAACAGCACTCCAGATGTGGGTTCCTACCAGTTCGCACCTATTCGGTAAAACTGGTTCGTCAAATCTACCGAACCGGTTAGAAGAGGTTCCACCAACTGACCCGGAAAGCAGGCCACACCTACAGAAGAGGTTCCAAATTTTTTTTGAAACTCACCACTGGTCCTTGGATATGATTATTCTACACTATCATGCTCATATTTATAAAACTCAGTGAACCTCTGTGAAAGGCAAGGATGACTACTGCGTTTGTGGTGCAATCAGAACATTGCGTGTGTTGAAGTTGTTTTAACGCAAACCAAAGATGCCTTTTAAAAAACAAGTTTACATCCTATTCTTATGCATGCCAGTGCTGTGTGTGAGGTAATTTAAGGGGGTTCTGACAAGTGTCGTCGGCATCTTCATATCCGGTCACATGGGCGGCAAGCCACTCCCATCCGGTCACATGGGTGGCAAGCCACTCCCACAAAGGAGGCCACACCCACAGAGTAGGTTCGAACAATTTTTGAAACCCACTACTGCAGAACTCCAATATATTAATCTATGTCAGCTATTGAGAGCTATTGCTACAGTTAATGTAGTAAAAATGTAAACAACTCTGTAGCGGCGGCCTTCTTTCTAACTGAAGGATAATAAAAAGAGGCTAATGAATGCATAACATACTATCAATATACATAATCCATGTAGAATAGCTGAATGTTTGAAAAGCTGCTTGATCCATTTTTATGAAAAAGATTTTAAAAACTTCTAAGAAAAGATTTTTTTAAATCATTCTTTTAGATCAGAGCAACAGAATATAAATCATATAGCTAGTAATATCTCCCCTAACATTTTTCACCTGAATTTTTAAGGACATGATTTCAAATAAGAGACCTACAGTTCAACTCTATATTTTTCAATCAATTAAATGACATTAGAAAAATATATATATGAGGTTTTACCATTTCAGAATTTGAGCCACTGTGCAACTTCATTGCTTTCTCCTGCACGTTTCCTATAACTGCGTCTGCGCAGAGGGCAAGGGATATAAGGACCACTCCTTCAAATAATCAGAAAAATAAAAACAGGTATAATGAGAATATATTTAAAGAACAGACATACATAGCCAACAACTGAAATTTTAAAAAATATACATATTTATGAAAATGTCTAGAATATAACAACTTTGTAATAGTAAGAAAATCTTAACAGTCCAATAACAGAGATCAATATTCACTTTTTAGAAATATATAGAATTTATTTTCGGTTGCGGGGAGAAGAAAATTAAGCTAATACTTAAAGATTTCAAAGTAGTCGGTTATGAATTGATCGGAGAACTAGCAAAAACTTCGAGGAAAAATAGGAAATTTAAGATTGTCTGTTTAGCATGAAATGATGATATTTCAGTTTTTTTCTTTGTAATAAATGTATAGACATTGCTAAAATTCTGCCTTCACTTTGTCATTCTGGGGTACTGAGTGTAGATTAATGTGAAAAAAAAAATCCCACAACTGTAGAATCAGGCTGCAACGTAACAAAATTAACAAAAGTGAAGGGGGGTCTGAATACTTTCCAAATGCACTGTAAATGTTTAAATTCAAATACCAAGTTAATGAAAAAGGGAGTAATATGATATCCAAAATGTAATATTTAAATTGTGTGTACTTCAGGCTTTTCAATTATGCCTTCAATTATGCCTACTTGAGAGACCGCCTGCTGCCAATTACCTCCCAAAGACCCATTAGATCACACAGGGTCGGCCTCCTCCGGGTTCCGTCTACCAGCCAATATCATCTGGCCACTACCCGGGGGAGGGCCTTCTCTGTGGCAGCTCCGGCCCTTTGGAACGAACTCCCCGCAGAGATTCGGACCCTCACCTCTCTCCAGGCCTTCCGAAAAGCCGTTAAAACCTGGCTGTGTCGGCAGGCCTGGGGTCGATGAGTTTCCCTTCCCCTCTCGAATCGTGTGGCTGTTGGTTGTTTTTTAAATGCCCTCTACTTTTGTAGCTTTTGTGTTTTTCCCTTCCCTTCCTTCGGGTTTGTGCGCCGCCCTGAGTCCCGTAGGGAATAGGGCGGCATATAAATAAAATGAAACTCAAACTCAAACTTTAAGGTGATACTGTCATGTGATACAAGGTGTATGTGTGATGTGTGTGTATGTGGCACCTGGAATATTTCCTGGGTCAATATCAAGATAATTAGACCTCGATAATTCTATTTTGTGTAACTTCCCATCTCCCTACAGGAATTCAAGCAGAAGAATCCGAATTCAACCAGGCAATAGTTTCACTTTATCTATATGTTCACTTATGTAAACAATGTGTATTTCCAAGTTTAAAAAAGAATAAAATTCCAAAACATAAAAGTTACCTGTTAAGTTGAAATTTGGTGCAACTGTGCTATCGGCTAGCGTAAACCATATTAAGCCCAAGCTCATACATACTGCAGCAGAAACATCTACAATATTATAACGTTTCCCTGTATTGTTAAAAAAAAGGGGTGGGGGGGGGGAGAAAAAGCAATGTTGATACTGTCTCAGTCAGACTACTTTTAGCCCATTCATATGATGCTACATTATCAATATTCTTTTTATGTGGATTATTTCCACACTGCACAATATTCTCTCTCGCTTGCTCCTTGCCTCTACATACATTCCTGCATACAAAAATTCATACCTACAGTGCAGTAGTTATCAGTGAGGTAGCCATATATTACGTGACCCGACAAAAGCGCGAACGTCATAAGCGCGCCGACAAAACCGCGGCGCTAAAACCGCGATGTCAAAAGCGCGTCGACAACAGCGCGCCGACAGAAGCGCGATTTAAGTTAAGGTAAGGTTTAGGGTTAGGTTTAGGTTACAGTGCGCTTCTGTCGTCGCGCTGTTGTCGGCGCGCTTCAGGGCTCATTCGTCGCTCCTTCGTCGCGCGGTTTTGTCGTCGCGGTTTAGTCAGGCGCGCTTTTGTGGTTCGCGCATTTGTGGTGGAACCATATATTATACTTGCACATTAAAACGAACAGTGAACTTTGTGGCATTTAAAAACCCATTCATTACCATATACATTTTCAAAAATCTTTTGCAGTAATGTGGTATATTTATATATAATGACAACAGGCGAAACACTGTTTTTTTGCAAACTGGTGCAACTCTCTTCTGAAAGCTTACTGTTACTTTTACTTTCAACACTGTTTTGTTATTACATATATTTACCGATACTGTGTCAACATCCTGACACAAAATCACAACAGAGAGCTTATGTCCATTCTCTGCCTGGCTTATATTGCCATTTGCACGCCGTCTAAACCCTTCTATCATAAGCGTGGTTAAATGGTACACTTCATCATGTTTTTGAGTTGGTTTAGGTATCTCAAAAAGACATTAAGTCTGAAATTTAAGTAGCAAAGAGGATTTCAGCCTTGAAATCATTTTAACATTTGACTTCAAATTTAATTGTTGTCACTTAATCCACCTATTACTGTTCCGTGGTTAATCCAGCTAAATAACGTTACTGCAAATTTCAGAAGCAGAACTGGCTGCTTAAAAACATTCTAAGATTGGAGTTCTTAGAGGAGTTCAAAGGATAATTTCCACAAAAATACACCAGGATCTCTCCAAAGGCTATTATAGTGAAGCAAAAAGGGAAAACACCCGCTAGACTTGATGGTTTTTACCAATATCATGTTTTCCTGAAAATAAGACAGGGTCTTATTTTCTTTTGACCCCCGAAATAAGCGCTTGGCCTTATTTTCAGGGAGGTCTTATTATTTTTGAGGTGCAGGAGATAGCGAGTGTGTTCACCTCCTGGCTGCTGTTGTGTTGCGCTGCTGCGGCAGCAAGGCGCGTCGCTGGGCCTGCCATTCTTTTTGCGGCAGCCAATAGCATGACAGAAGGGGCGTGGTGGCTAGGGTTGCAGGAGCGACCATTAGGTAAGGGCGTGTGGAGTGCATGGGGCACTCCTCCCTTTCCCTCCCTCCAGCCTCACCTCACCTCGTGTTGTTTGCGTGGCAAGCAAGGAACGAATCTGCATGCGTTTAAAATATTTTCGGGGAGGGCTTATTTTAGCGCATGCACTCAAATCACGATTGGGCTTATTATCCAGGGAAACAGAATAGGATATTATTTTTTTTGTCCTTGTCTCCCCTGTGCAAGAGTTCTCAAATGATTCATAAACATTCTACTTTGTCCTCCTTATAGTTACAATCAGTTAATTAAGTATGTATTATCACTGAAGTGGCTCATGATCAACAAGTACACAAAACGGCTAGGAACTTAGTGATGTGTTCTGAGATTACTGAAGAAGAGAAAGAACATTCTTTTCTTGTATTTCGCAACATACTTTGGATGTTCATATATGTAGGTGTGATAGGATTTTAAATTAATCCAAAGCACTTAACAAATTATTTGCACTTTATGCATATTCTCTCTACATTTTAGGCAGGCTAAAACCAAAAGCAGATAAGATATTCTCATAACAAGGCAGTTTCAAATAGTTTGCCAAACTTATCTTAAATTTATCTCAACAGCCTAAGATAGCAGAAAATAGTTTGCAATTGTTGCTAGTAGCAGTGCGCAAGGTATATAAAACGTTCCTTGGAGAATGTAAGTGGATTTGAGGCCTTGTTTTTGATTTTGTTTTCATGCACGTTTCCTATTGACCTAAATTTAAGCCCTATAGATTTTTTTTTTAATGGAGGATGGGGGTGGGAGTGGGGTGGCAGCAGGATAAACCAATACTGGGTCTTTACAAGGTTATTTTTTCTGAAATGAATAGCAATCAATATCAAAAATAAGCCATACCTTGTATAAAGACTCCTCCTATCATAACTGGGATCAGTTTACAGCACTTGAAGATTACTTGTGTAGGATAATTCAGATATCCTAAGGAGGTATTTGATAAACCCATAGTCCCCACTGTTAGAAAAGCTATTATCATGTAGGTTTTGCCGGGGATCCTGGAAAATATAAATGAAGCTCTAATGTTGGGAACACACGGCAACACTATAGAGAGGTTTAATTATTTTGGTCAGTAAAAATTATTATTGAAGTTGGTGGCAAAGCATGTTATATATAAATGCCGAAATGTGAATTTTATTAAACGTAAGTCAGAATATGTTTAACTACTCAAGGTAAAGCCTGTTTTATTATTACAATTTCAATCATTTTTTTTGTTTTAGTAACAAAACTTGTTTAGCCTTTATGCTTTGTCCCACACTAACATAGTGAAAGAAAAGAATGTGAATAGCAGTGATTGTCTCATTTCTACAACAATCAATAGGGTAATTCTTAAACAGCTGTGGCTGACAATTTCACCCTTTGATTTCCAATAAAAATGACCAATAGAAAATCCGTCCCATGAATTCCACAGCTGCTTTGAGTGCATTTCATTGGTAGAAATACGGAATAAAAGTCCAATGGCTGAACAGACGTGTTTTCTCTTGCAGTTCTTTCACATTCACATATAGAATGAATACAGGGAGTCCTTGACTTGTAGCCACAGAATTACAGTCGTAAGTTGTAACAGTCATAAACTGAGACATACACGACTGGAAATAATATTCTGGTCATTTTTTCTCTTTTATTAAAAGAGCCAAGGTGGCGCAGTGGTTAGGGTGCAGTACTGCAGGCCACTTCAGCTGACTGTTATCTGCAGTTCAGCGGTTCTAATCTCACCGGCTCAAGGTTGACTCAGCCTTCCATCCTTCTGAGGTGGGAGAAATGAGGACCCAGACTGTGGGGGCGATATGCTGACTCTGTAAACCGCTTAGAGAGGGCTGAAAGCCCTATGAAGCGGTATATAAGTCTAACTGCTATATAAGTCTAACTGCTATTGTGGCAGTCATTGAGTAATCATCACTATTGTTAAGCAAATGATGTGGTTGTTAAGTACAACCACTCAACTGAACTGACATCTTTTGCTGAAAACTGGCAAAAACCCATTGTGATTCGCAATCACATGACTGAAGTACACTGTGATAGGTCGTAAAGCTTATTACGTGGGAGGGAGGCACCACTTAGGATGGCCAGGGTGTGGAACAATTATAAAACAGTTATTTAGCAAGGATTACCTATATGCTACAATCTAGAAAAGGGATTGCTCTACTAAATACTTTATGCACGGAAGCCACACAGGTCACTTGGGTTCCAGATTTTAAGAAGCATTTCACTGTGTGTTAAGCCAATTAAAAAAAATATTTTGAACGTTTTAAATGACTCTTATTTCATATGTTTTATGTGTAGAAACGCTCTATATGAACTAACAAAATATAGGTTTCCTTTTAATTGTAGATTAAATGTGAAAGTTATGCATGCTGCTGAAAAATATTTTATTAATTTTACTTTTGCACTAACTGATATGGGGATCCTAAAAGTACATTTATATATAGAAACATTGTCCATTTTAAAATGGAATAGGAGAAAGAGGAAAATGTATATTTAAAAGTCACTCACGTTCTGAAAACTCATCGGTTTCAGACAGTTTCATAAAGTTGATATGTAGTTTTTCTGAAGAATATTGTTTGTCTCTAGTTTCTTTATTTTACAAACTGGAGCTAAATTTTTGTATAAATTATGTCCACTCAGTAAAAACTACATATAAGAATCAAGCTTTGAAGAATCTAATTTTAAGACTATAAAAATAAATATCATACCTTCTCCTCTTGTCTTGAATAAGCTGTAGTTCTATAAGTCCAAAAATGGAATAAAACCCAAATTGTACTAACGTAAGATACCAGCCAAAGGATTTAAAACCTTCCACTGAAAATATCAGTTCCTGGAGAGACAGAAACATATTGCAAAATATGGTATGTAATCATACTACATGAGTTGTAATATCAACTCTCAATTTAATTTTAGATAAGAAATGTTTATATTGTTTGTTTTATCAATGACATTGCTATATCAATAGCTACATAGAACTGATTAACTTTCAAACGAATTTGGGATTAATTAATATACTAAATAGTTGAACATCACCAATATGTGTAACACAAATATATTCATATAAATAGAAATCGTGACCCGTCAAAAGGGTGAACGACAAAACCGCACCCAATTAAACTGCGTCGCTGATGTCATCAACGCGGAGACAACAGCCAGCGCGGAGAAAGAAGGGCGCTTTAAATAGCGCGTTGAAAGAAAGCCGATTCAACTTAAGGTAAGAGTGAGGTTTAGGGTTAGCTTTAGGGTTAGGTTTGGGGTTAGGTTAAGGGTTAGGGTTAGGTTAAGGGTTAGGGTGAAGTTTAGGGTTAGGTTAAGGGTTAGGTTTAGGGGTTAAGTTTAGGTTTAGGGTTTACAGCATGCTTCTGTCTCTGCGCTGTTGTCGTCCTGTTGATGACGTCAGCGACGCGGTTTAGTGGGGCGCGGTTTTGTCGTTCGCCCCTTTGTCAGTGAACCAATAGAAATATACCCCCCCCCAAATGTCCCATTTAGCTGTTATATATCAACCAATTATCTTTTGAAACCATATGCCTTCTTACATTATAATGAAGTGGTTTGTTTATCTCTGATTTAGGATGATCTGCAAATGAATCAGTGAATGAATCGTGGTTTATTTTAGAGAAATAAACCCGTATTTCGTCAGTCAATGATTGCATATTATGCTCAACCCCAGTTGCAGTTAGTAGTCACTTGACTTGCTTCCCATACAAGCCCTGAGCCAGCTACAAGCACAAGACACAAACAACTCCGAAAGCAAGGAAAACATGTGAATGAGGCTTACATTAAGGGTTGATTGTAGCCGAGTTTGTACACTGTGCTATTTTTGTTCAGTACGACATACAAACTCGCTCATCATGATTTAGCATAGCATAGAAAGCAAGCCATTGTTGCATATCCAATAAAAAAAAATTAAAGAACCCTGCTTTAGTATTATTCAGAACAGCTGCATTTTATTGCTATTTTATTTTCAAACTTTTGCATAATATTTGCTGCAGCTGCACATTCATTTCTTGTTTTCACTGAGTGGCTCACATCTAGTTCAAATTTCGTCAATGACGTATAAAGTGTTCCAATGTGCACTATGCACCTTTCATAAAATGCTCAATATGCATTTTGTTGCTGGTTCACCCAAATACAAAGTCATTTCTGTTGAAATTTAAATTCGAATTGATGCGAATTTTTTTTTTAGTGCAGAAGTTGGAAATTAATCCCTAGAATGGAGATTGAAAGGCCTTCTCTTGCCTCAATATTGCTGCTGGCAATATGGAATTTAGTCACTGTTATGTTCATCAAGACTGAAGCCTTAAAATTATGTGTTTCTTCTTTGACGAATATGATTCTGAGTAAGAAAAATCAAATGCCTAGATAGCAATAGCAGTTAGACTTATATACCGCTTCATAGGACTTTCAGCCCTCTCTAAGCGGTTTACAGAGTCAGCATATTGCCCCCAACAATCCGGGTCCTCATTTTACCCTCCTCGGAAGGATGGAAGGCTGAGTCAACCCTGAGCCGGTGAGATTTGAACAGCCGAACTGCAGAACTGCAGTCAGCTGAAGTAGCCTGCAGTGCTGCACTCTAACCACTGCGCCACCTCGGCTCTACAATATTGGGATACCTGGCTTAGATGCAGTATATGCAGGAAGGATCTGGGGGCCTAACTGGTAACTAACCGATGTTAATTACTACCGCATAGGGTTACTTTGTGTGAGTAGGCATGGTTCTGCAGCAGCTGAACAGATCAAAGGAATCGTGGGTTATACCACAAAAACCTTGCATTCAGATAACAGGAGATAAAATCCCACTGTTCTCTGCACTAGTTAAGACAGCACTTAGAAAACTGCCTCCAGTTCTAGATAAAGACATGGTGAGTCTGGATTTCATTGAAAGGAAAGCCACCAGAACAAGAGTCCAGAAACCAAGCTGTATAAAGAATGGTTAAAGATTTGGGGGCATATTATAGTTTACAAAAGTTAAGGCTGAAATAGACATGGCATCTCTAAAATGCGCAAGAGTGGGCAGAAAACGAGGGCAGGAAGAGGACTAATGGTTGAAATGAAAAATCATTTAGATTGAAGTTTAGAAGGACTTCCTGACAGGAATATGTGCTCACCAATGGAACAGTATTCTCAGAATAATAGTCAGAGGTGGGTTCCTACCAGTTTGCACCTATTCGGTAGAACCGGTTCGTCAAATCTACCGAACCAGTTAGAAGAGGTTCCACCAGTGGACCCGGAAAGCAGGCCACACCTACAGAAGAGGTTCCAAAATTTTTTGAAACCCACCACTGGTCCTTGGATATGATTATTCTACCCTATCATGCTCATATTTATAAAACTCAGTGCCTCTGTGAAAGGTAAGGATGACTGCTGCGTTTGTGGTGCAATCAGAACATTGCGTGTGTTGAAGTTGTTTTAACGCAAACCAAAGATGCCTTTTAAAAAACAAGTTTACATCCTATTCTTATGCATGCCAGTGCTGTCTGTGAGGTAATTTAAGGCGGTTCTGACAAGTGTCGTCGGCACCTTCATATCCGGTCACATGGGCGGCAAGCCACTCCCATCCGGTCACACGGACGGCAAGCCACTCCCACAAAGGAGGCCACACCCACAGAGTAGGTTGAAACAAAACCCACCACTGATAGTAGTAGTACTCTTTGGTGGTAGTTTTCAAATGGGAACTGTAAGTGTGACCTCTCAGGGATCATTTAGTCACTCAGCCGAGTTCTTGAATCATATATTCTTTCATTTGGGTCTTTATATGGTATTTCACACTACTTTTACCCACTGATCCTGAAGAAATTCCCTGGCAGAAACTACAACTTATATCTGTTGCTTCTCCTATCTGCCCATTATTCAGATATTTATATAATGTATGTATGTATGTATGTATGTATGTATGTATGTATGTATGTATAATATTAGGGTTTGCCCTATTTTGCACTTATACATGGAGAATCTGTCTTTTCTCTTATGTGAAAAATTATATGAATGGTATTTTGATAACCTCAAAATACCATTCAAAACGTACATTATGACTACGTACCTTATGAAGTGAACATACATTATGATTACATGTACACTTCAAACTGACACTTCTGATTCAAGATGACAACTCCCTTGAATTCTTTATTTCATAAAAAAGAAAAAAATATCCCAGCAGCTAGGTCCTAGCCATGTAGGGAAAAAACGTAAAGCTCTTTTTACTTGACATCGAGTTTTGTTTTTGTAAAAAAAAACCTTTTTCATTGCATGTTTATAGGATCCATAAATGCACAGCTGTTTCATCTTAGAACAAATAATGCTTAAAACCACTTTTACTAAAGCTAAATGTTTGCTTTATGATAACTATTAGCTATTTAACTTACGTTGCTCTTCTCAACAATTTTCAAGGTGCCAGATGGGTCATATAATAAATTACATTTCAGAAAATATTACAACTAATGAAAATTTCTATTTGCAAAACATGTATTTTCCAGGTTTATATTTTAAATATTCAAGTATATTATTAAACATGTAGTAATTCTTTAATCTATAAAAATTTAAATTCTTGCTAATTCCCAAATTTATAATTTAATTACCTTAATGCTCAGTTGAATAAAACTTTCTAATACTAATTTCTATCTGAACTTTTTCAATGGATGCTGAACCTTGCAAAACTTTTAAGAAAGCTCATTAATAAGTGGACATTCCCACTTTTCATCAAATGTCTGTTTATCTTGATAAGAATAGAATTTTCTCTTATTTTAAAAAGCTTACAGCTGCATCAAAATTGCTATAAGCGACGAAAATTGTTTTCTGGCAATTTTTTTCACAACCACATACAAGGAACGATAGTGCATACCTGCAAATATCCATAAATAAGATAAAACAGGAAGACTCCCAAAACACAAATAAAAAACTGTGTAGGTTTGTTAAATTTGCTGAGATTAATTCCGAGGACAATTATATCATCTACAGATTTGATGTGTGGCGACATAGCTTGGGATTTTGATGGTATGCTGATAGAAACGTATTTCCGAGAGGAATTGAATTTCATATCCATAATTCCTAATCTTCTGCATTCGGTAGTTAAACGTCCTGTTTGATTGCAAGCTGAAACAAATAAGGTTAAATTTAATCATAGCAACAGTTAAAGGAGCGCCTTATGTATTCATTATGACACTTAGTTGTAATTTGTTTCACTTAGACTCTCTAAGGCGATTTTAAAAATTTCATTAGTTCTGTAAATAATTTTTTTGTGTACATTTTATTAAAAATGTTACGGAGAAAATAAAAAAAACTAACACAAACTAATGCAGGATGAAGGTGAAAAAAGAAATAAAAAAGAGAAAAGGAAAATAAGAAAAGCACACAAAGAACATAATTGAATGCATAATCTAATTTACCAAGAGATATTTAAGTATTACTGTATTTTATGCTTCTAGAAAACTGATTTGCAAGTGTTTGATTGCTCTCAAGGCAGAACAGATAAATAGGATATACTATGCAAGAGAAACAAAACAACAACAATTACTAGAATATCTAACTACATAATAGTAATGTGAAATGCATCTGGTTTAACACAATTAGTCTGTGGGGTCCTTGGCATTCTCTGAGCTTTTTCTTGCAGCCATTTCATTACGAAATTGGTTAGCAGCACTAGAAGGATGTGGGTTATATAGAGAGCAACCCCTCTCTTCTAGCACTGATGATGTTACCTAGTTTGGCAATTAAACATCTGCAAAAAAAACAACCAAACTTGGAAAGCACCAAGGACCCACAATTCAATCCTGAGCTACAAATATTCTTTTCTCTTGTTATGGATTACTTTGTGCCTTCAATTGCTATGCTAGTAAAAATACCTTTAATCAAACCCGAGTTCACATCATAGCTACCAACATTGAGATGCAGACTTGCTACTGGACACACAGAAGGACAAGCACGTAACCAGCTTTTTCTTAATGTGACAGATGGAATGTAAAAATCTTGTCGCTAGCTTTATATCTACTCGATTGTTAGTAAATTCAAAATGCAAACATTCTAAACCACAAATAAAAATAGAATGCACTAAGCCTAACTACAACTTCAAATGTATTAATTCAATTCCCTCTATCCTCTATTTGTGCATAAACATATACTTGTATATGAGTATCTACAGTTGAATATTCACTTAACAGATTTTTTTTTTAAGTCAGCAAATTGTACTCCTAAATTTAATGTCTTGGGAAAACTTCTTACATAACTCGATGAAGTTTACTTCCTAACAAATGCAGCAAGGATTGAAACAAATACCACTGAAAGGTACTTAAATTGTTTTTCAAAATACTGTTTCAAGCATATTTTTTTTGTACTAATAATATATGGATTTCTTGTCTTTAAAAAGCACGGGAGAAACAATTGAACAGATGTGTCAGCATCTATAACAAGTCAGGTGATGTAAAAAAATGTCAAGTGTCATGATGTCAAAAAAATAATTGCATAACTGCATCATGATATTTGACCCAAGTATATAAGTGGTGATATTATTTGACATTCCTCTCTCCAACACTTATGAAGTGAGCTTTTTCTGAACAATGTTATGTAAAACAGAATTGTTTCCTTGGGCCATAAAATTAAAAGATAAATGATAATTCTAGATTAGCCTATTTTACTCATCACTTTTATTTCCCATCTTTTGTCTACAAAAACTTAACAGTAAACAAAACTAAAATGCAAACTAAATTGGAAATTTTAAATAAAAACTAATGAATATATATTACATTTAAATTTCTTGGAATATTTGTATCTTATCAACTTACAGATTGTTTTTGGAGAGAATATATGTTACTTACCACTGTCCTAAAAGTTTACCAATATAGAAAAGACAAACATGAGAATGTTTTAAAATTTCTTATGTGTCACATATGTCTGCAAAAGGGTACGGTGGTGATGACAATGGAACATTTCTTTGAAGATTAGGCACTTACAGGAAGAACTGCACTAACATGAAAATACAATTCTGGTACTGTTTATTGTTTCATTTATTTTATTAACAATATTGCTGCTCTAATTCTAACTTATTTTGTGCACTGTCTAGCGCAGGGGTGTCAAACTCAATTTTCATTGAGGGCCGTATCAGAGTTGCATTTCACCTGGGGGGCGTGGGGGCGTGGCCAGCTCAATGTCACTGGTATCAGAAGCGCGTGGGGGGGGGGCTGAGTGCTCTGCCAGCGAAAATGGACTCCCAAGCTACGTTTTCAGCTATGATGGCCTCCCGCAACCTTCTGCCAGCAAAAACGGAGCTCAGGAGGGCCATTTTCGCTGGCACAGGCATCACAGGCCAGTCCTTTGCAGTTTCCAGGGCGGCCCTGCAGGCCAGATCTAAGCACCCCATAGGCTGGATCCAGCCCCCGGGCTCTCAGTTTGACACCCCTGGTATAGAGTTTATGGAGTAAGGCTGTTCATAACCTTATAAATTTGATAAATAAATAAAGAATATGTTAAGCCTGCTTTAGGATCTTCCTTACAATCTCTGAATGTTTCTCATCGCAAAATGGCAAGTTCTGTTCATTTGGAGGTAATTAGTAATTTAATAAAATTATATGCCGCCCAATCCCGTAGGACTCCGGGCAGCTTACAGAAACAAGATAAAAGTTAAAAATAAAAGAGAAACAAATTTAAAAACAACACACCATACATTCCGTCTAGGTGGGGCTGGACCTTGTTCGTGAAGTCAACAGCCCCAGGCCTGCCGGAATAGCCAGGTTTTAGTGGCTTTTCGGAAGGCCGAGAGAGTGGGAAGGGTCCGGATCTCTACGGGTAGATCGTTCCACAGGGGCGGAGCAGCTACAGAGAAGGCCCTCCTCCGAGGGGCCGCCAGCCGGCATTGTCCGGTCCGGAGGTAATTTTGGAGAAGTGGTCCTCTCCAACTAACCTCTAATGGCCTATCTTAATTTTTCCAGTTTACTAGTTACAGATGGTTCTCGACTTACAACAGTTCCTTTAGTTACCGTTGACAGTTACAATGGCACTGAAAAAAGCGGCTGATGACTGTTGCAGCATCCTGATGGTCGTGTGGTTTACATTCGGATACTTGACAATTGGTTCATATCTATGACGGTTGCAGTGTCCCGGAGTCCTGTGATCTCCTTTTGCAACCTTCTGACAAGCCAAGTCCATAGGGAAGCCGGATTCATTTAACAACCGTGGTACTAACTTAACAACCACAGTGATTCACTTAACAAACGTCACAAGAAAAATCATAAAAATGGGGCAGAACTCACGTAGCAACGTTCTCACTTAACACCATAAACGTTGGGCTCAATTGTGGTCCTAAGCCGAGGACGACTTGTATTTTAGGAGTTCAGTTGTAAGAGCTGCCAATAAGCAACACTTAGCACTGTTTGCCCAATCACCCACCTTGCCACAGGTGGTTTAAAACAGCCCTTAGCCCATAGCAGTCTTCTTCCTTCCCTCACTTTCCAGATGCAGCAATTTTTTTTGTGGGGGGGGAACTCTTTGACCTGGTAAGAGCAGCATCAGTTATGAAAAGCTGGACAATGTGTTGCATTCTTACTAAGTGTGAAAGCTGCATTTGATAACCCTTCCATCCTCTATCCATTGAAAGGATGGGAGCACTTTCACAACAGTGAAGGCAGGGTCTCCTGCTTGGATGTGGGTGGTGGTGGTTTGGAATAAATGACCTACAAGGACCCTTCCAACTCTTCTGTTATTCTGTAATAGCAATAGCAATAGCAGTTAGACTTATATACCGCTTCATAGGGCTTTCAGCCCTCTCTAAGCGGTTTACAGAGTCAGCATATCGCCCCCAACAATCTGGGTCCTCATTTTACCCACCTCGGAAGGATGGAAGGCTGAGTCAACCTTGAGCTAGTGAGATTTGAACAGCCGAACTGCTGAACTGCAGTCAGCTGAAGTAGCCTGCAGTACTGCATTCTAACCACTGCACCACCTCGGCTCTATAATGGGTTGCTGCAATGGGACGCAGGACTTGGAATGCATCAATACAGACAGAACAAGAGGGAAAATGAAGGAGCTAGTTCTACAGAGGAATTATTGAGTCTGTCATCTGTATCTATATAACTGTCTGGTTTGGTTCTGCAACCCAACAAGACAGACACAGACTTCAGAGGAGAATCAGAACTGCAGAAAAAAAACAATTACTACCAACCTGCTTCCCATTGAGGACCTGTACACTGCACGAGTCAAAAAGAGGGCCGTGAAAATATTTACAGACCCCTCGCATCCTGGACATATATTGTTTCAACTCCTACCTTCAAAATGACGCTATAGAGCACTGCACACCAAGACAACTAGACACAAGAACAGTTTTTCCCCGAACGCCATCACTCTGCTAAACAAATAATTCCCTCACCACTAGTCTAACCGTTCACTAAGGCTGCATTACTGTTACTATTAGTCTTCTCATCGTTCCTATCGCCCACCTCCTCCCACTTATGACTGCAGGACTGTAACTTTGTTGCTTGTATCCTTACGATTGATATTGATATTGATTGCTTATTTGTACCCTATGACTATCGTTAAGTGTGGTGCCTTATGATTCTTGAAGAATGTATCTTGTCTTTTTACGTACACTGAGAGCTTATGCACCAAAGACAAATCCCTTGTGTGTCCAATCACACTTAGCCAATAAAGAATTCAATTCCATTTCTATTCTATTCCCATTCCCTATTCTATTCTATTCTTTTCTATTCTTTTCTTCTTGATGAATGTACTTTATTCTCTTATGTACATTGAGAGCCTATGCACCAAAGACAAATCCCTTGTGTGTCCAATCACACTTGGCCAATAAGGAATTCAATTCTATTTCTATTCTATTCCCATTCGCTATTCTATTCTTTTCTATTATAATCTATTATATTCTTTTCTATTCTATTCTTTTATACTTGATGAATGTATTTTATTCCCTTATGTACACTGAGAGCCTATGCACCAAAGACAAATCCCTTGTGTGTCCAATCACACTTAGCCAATAAAGAATTCAATTCCATTTCTATTCTATTCCCATTCCCTATTCTATTCTATTCTTTTCTATTCTTTTCTTCTTGATGAATGTACTTTATTCTCTTATGTACATTGAGAGCCTATGCACCAAAGACAAATCCCTTGTGTGTCCAATCACACTTGGCCAATAAGGAATTCAATTCTATTTCTATTCTATTCCCATTCGCTATTCTATTCTTTTCTATTATATTATATTCTTTTCTATTCTATTCTTTTATTCTTGATGAATGTACTTTATTCTCTTATGTACACTGAGAGCCTATGCACCAAAGACAAATCCCTTGTGTCTCCAATCACACTTGGCCAATAAAGAATTCAATTCTATTTCTATTCTATTCCCCTTCTCTATTATATTCTTTTCTATTATATTATATTCTTTTCTATTCTATTCTTTTATTCTTGATGAATGTACTTTATTCTCTTATGTACACTGAGAGCCTATGCACCAAAGACAAATCCCTTGTGTCTCCAATCACACTTGGCCAATAAAGAATTCAATTCTATTTCTATTCTATTCCCCTTCTCTATTATATTCTTTTCTATTATATTATATTCTTTTCTATTCTATTCTTTTATTCTTGATGAATGTACTTTATTCTCTTATGTACACTGAGAGCCTATGCACCAAAGACAAATCCCTTGTGTCTCCAATCACACTTGGCCAATAAAGAATTCAATTCTATTTCTATTCTATTCCCCTTCTCTATTATATTCTTTTCTATTATATTATATTCTTTTCTATTCTATTCTTTTATTCTTGATGAATGTACTTTATTCTCTTATGTACACTGAGAGCCTATGCACCAAAGACAAATCCCTTGTGTCTCCAATCACACTTGGCCAATAAAGAATTCAATTCTATTTCTATTCTATTCCCCTTCTCTATTATATTCTTTTCTATTATATTATATTCTTTTCTATTCTATTCTTTTATTCTTGATGAATGTACTTTATTCTCTTATGTACACTGAGAGCCTATGCACCAAAGACAAATCCCTTGTGTCTCCAATCACACTTGGCCAATAAAGAATTCAATTCTATTTCTATTCTATTCCCCTTCTCTATTATATTCTTTTCTATTATATTATATTCTTTTCTATTCTATTCTTTTATTCTTGATGAATGTACTTTATTCTCTTATGTACACTGAGAGCCTATGCACCAAAGACAAATCCCTTGTGTCTCCAATCACACTTGGCCAATAAGGAATTCTATTCTATTTCTATTCTATTCCCCTTCTCTATTATATTCTTTTCTATTATATTATATTATATTCTTTTCTATTCTATTCTTTTATTCTTGATGAATGTACTTTATTCTCTTATGTACACTGAGAGCCTATGCACCAAAGACAAATCCCTTGTGTCTCCAATCACACTTGGCCAATAAAGAATTCAATTCTATTTCTATTCTATTCCCCTTCTCTATTATATTCTTTTCTATTATATTATATTATATTCTTTTCTATTCTATTCTTTTATTCTTGATGAATGTACTTTATTCTCTTATGTACACTGAGAGCCTATGCACCAAAGACAAATCCCTTGTGTCTCCAATCACACTTGGCCAATAAGGAATTCTATTCTATTTCTATTCTATTCCCCTTCTCTATTATATTCTTTTCTATTATATTATATTATATTCTTTTCTATTCTATTCTTTTATTCTTGATGAATGTACTTTATTCTCTTATGTACACTGAGAGCCTATGCACCAAAGACAAATCCCTTGTGTCTCCAATCACACTTGGCCAATAAAGAATTCAATTCTATTTCTATTCTATTCCCCTTCTCTATTATATTCTTTTCTATTATATTATATTCTTTTCTATTCTATTCTTTTCTTCTTGATGAATGTACTTTATTCTCTTATGTACACTGAGAGCCTATGCACCAAAGACAAATCCCTTGTGTCTCCAATCACACTTGGCCAATAAAGAATTCAATTCTATTTCTATTCTATTCCCCTTCTCTATTATATTCTTTTCTATTATATTATATTCTTTTCTATTCTATTCTTTTATTCTTGATGAATGTACTTTATTCTCTTATGTACACTGAGAGCCTATGCACCAAAGACAAATCCCTTGTGTCTCCAATCACACTTGGCCAATAAAGAATTCAATTCTATTTCTATTCTATTCCCCTTCTCTATTATATTCTTTTCTATTATATTATATTCTTTTCTATTCTATTCTTTTATTCTTGATGAATGTACTTTATTCTCTTATGTACACTGAGAGCCTATGCACCAAAGACAAATCCCTTGTGTCTCCAATCACACTTGGCCAATAAAGAATTCAATTCTATTTCTATTCTATTCCCCTTCTCTATTATATTCTTTTCTATTATATTATATTCTTTTCTATTCTATTCTTTTCTTCTTGATGAATGTACTTTATTCTCTTATGTACACTGAGAGCCTATGCACCAAAGACAAATCCCTTGTGTCTCCAATCACACTTGGCCAATAAAGAATTCAATTCTATTTCTATTCTATTCCCCTTCTCTATTATATTCTTTTCTATTATATTATATTCTTTTCTATTCTATTCTTTTATTCTTGATGAATGTACTTTATTCTCTTATGTACACTGAGAGCCTATGCACCAAAGACAAATCCCTTGTGTCTCCAATCACACTTGGCCAATAAAGAATTCAATTCCATTTCTATTCTATTCCCATTCCCTATTCTATTCTATTCTTTTCTATTCTTTTCTTCTTGATGAATGTACTTTATTCTCTTATGTACACTGAGAGCCTATGCACCAAAGACAAATCCCTTGTGTCTCCAATCACACTTGGCCAATAAGGAATTCTATTCTATTTCTACTCTATCGTATGACTGAAGTTGAGCTTGAACTTGAGAAAAGCCGGAAGAAAAGCAGAAGGAAAATCCACCACGGGTCAAGGGAAGGGTCTGTCAAACACGGACCGGCTTAGGACCAAGTTGCAAGAAGCCCCCTTGTGGGGCGTCGCCCAGCCCCGCCCTATATAGACACCATACCCCTCCCTAGGATCAAGCAGGGGAAAGGAGGCGTTAGTACCTGAGTCCGGAGAGACGGTTGGGCCACAATCAGGAAAGGGGGAAGAAGAGGAGGAAAAGGAGGAGGAAGAGGAAGAGGAGGAGGAGGAAGAGGAAGAGGAGACAGCCGGGCCGAGGTGGAGCTCTCCGGCCGCCGCCACCGCTTCGCTCCCTCCCTCAGGCGGCCAAAATGGCGGGGAGCGCAGAGCTCATCGAACTACCCACCTCCGGCATCTGTGACTCGGCGCTCGCTCGGCTTGGCCTGGACGCTCTGGGAAACGCAGCTGTGCCGTTTCGCTGGTTCGCTTCCTCCTTCTGGGCGGCCGATCTTGCGATGCCCGCGATCTTACCTTTCGGGAGGGGTGGGGGGAAAGGAGCAGCCGGCCCTGCGGCCCTTCCAGGGGTTCTCCCATCCATGCATAATGCTTGTGCAACTTTTCGCCAGTGCCTGTATTTAGTATAGATAATATATGCGGGTTTTCACCAGTTGTACTGCGTTGATCTTCGCCTATAGATGTCAGATAGGTCTCCAGCCTTGGCAACTTTAAGACCTGTGGACTTCAACTCCCAGAGTTCCTCAGCCAGCTTTGCTGGCTGAGGGCCTCTGGGAATTGAAGTCCACAAGTCTTAAAGTTTCCAAGGTGGCTCAGGAACTCTGGGAGTTGAAGTCCACAAGTTTTAGAGTTGCCAAGGTGGCTGAGGAACTCTGGGAGTTGAAGTCCACAAGTGTTAAAGCTGCCAAGGTGGCTGAGGAACTCTGGGAGTTGAAGTCCACAAGTCTTAAAGTTGCCAAGGTGGCTGAGGAACTCTGGGAGTTGAAGTCCACAAGTCTTAAAGTTGCCAAGGTGGCTGAGGAACTCTGGGAGTTGAAGTCCACAAGTCTTAAAGTTGCCAAGGTGGCTGAGGAACTCTGGGAGTTGAAGTCCACAAGTCTTAAAGCTGCCAAGGTGGCTGAGGAACTCTGGGAGTTGAAGTCCACAAGTCTTAAAGCTGCCAAGGTGGCTGAGGAACTCTGGGAGTTGAAGTCCACAAGTCTTAAAGCTGCCAAGGTGGCTGAGGAACTCTGGGAGTTGAAGTCCACAAGTCTTAAAGCTGCCAAGGTGGCTGAGGAACTCTGGGAGTTGAAGTCCACAAGTCTTAAAGCTGCCAAGGTGGCTGAGGAACTCTGGGAGTTGAAGTCCACAAGTCTTAAAGCTGCCAAGGTGGCTGAGGAACTCTGGGAGTTGAAGTCCACAAGTCTTAAAGCTGCCAAGGTGGCTGAGGAACTCTGGGAGTTGAAGTCCACAAGTCTTAAAGTTGCCAAGGTGGCTGAGGAACTCTGGGAGTTGAAGTCCACAAGTCTTAGAGTTGCCAAGGTGGCTGAGGAACTCTGGGAGTTGAAGTCCACAAGTCTTAAAGCTGCCAAGGTTGGAGACCACTGAGATAGGAAACTCAAAATAGGGTTGATAGTCTTCTGCTGATCTTCGCATACACACACTCCATCCATCCATCCATCCATCCATCCATCCATCCATCCATCCATCATTTGGATAATGAAGAGGAATCAGCTTTTCAGTAATGTTTGTAAGGCTAGGCATTTGTAGCCGAAAAATTGGATTAATCTAATTTTTATGTCCTTCTGCGTAAGGAGATTCTCTCCCCCCCCCAACCCCGTTGTTGCATATTCATGCATTGTCAGTCATCTTTAAATAGAACTAATTTCTTTTTTTCCTGTTGAGTGTATGCTGATCCATGCCACCACCTTGGCAGATCTGGCCAAGCTTATTTAAAAGTTTTATACAGCTGCCCAATTTATGAAATTATGACTCCAAAATTATAAATATGGGAAATTAAGCAGAAAACCATGATTGCATTTTAAAAAACTTAAAATAAAAAGAAATGAAACTTCAACTAAGTAGTTTTTGACTTGGACAGTATATGGATGAGAGACAATGAGGAAATCCCATTGATTAGAGCAGGTAAATGGGGAAGGGAAAAAAAAACCCTCATTAAGCGTGCAAATTGACTCATGGGAAACAATAATTAATGTTATTTTAATCATTTGATTGACTTAACTCTACATGATCAATTGGCTAAGATTTAATTGGACATCCCTAGTTATTCATAACATTTCCATGATGTCTTCATGGTAAAATAGAGACTTCATCTATCTCATTTATTTTTCTTCTTTCATCCATAGGTTGTCAGCTTTAATATTTTTAAATGTCCTAATTTTTAACAGTTTATCCACTAAGGCTGCCAATTTATTTTTTTGGTTGCTGAATAAGAGAAAAAAGGGGTTTCATATATAGAAGCCATAGCAGGTAACAAACACCAAAAAATTAACATTGCCATTTTAGTAAAACTTGTAATACTAAAATATATCTTCTTTCAAAATAGTATATGGTGTAATGAACTAATAAGTGGAGGACAAAGAGGATTGTTTCTCATTTCAAACTCCAAAACTTTGAGATATACATTTGGGGATAGAGCAAGTCAAATATTTTTGTTTGCATTTATTCAAATATTTATTCTAGCATTTGTTCTTAGAAATTCCCAGAATGTTGTGAAAAATAAAATCAGAACATCACTATACAGAAAACAATTAATTAAAACTAAACACAACTATCCCTCTAGAGATAACAGTAACAAAAGGAGCAATGCACAATAATCCAATATGTTAGTCCTAAAACAATTATACAAGCCTGGAATAAAATTATAATTTCATTCATACCTTTTCCTAAAAGTATTATTCATAAGAATTGTATTCCTCCAACTCAAGGCAGTAAGATTCCACTATTGGTTCTTTGTTCAGAATAGAGTAATAGAGATTGTGCTATCCCACTGGAAATAAATCCCTCCACACATGTTAGTAAGCACCTGTCACTCTAGAGCTTTCAAATGGTGTCAGTTTTCCAACAACTATCAAAATAAAATAAAATATCACTTGCATAAAATAACATAGTAGGGAGTACAGGGAGGAAGATTATTAAAAAATTTGCTGCAAGCTTTTAACATTCAGCTAAAAAAATAATAATCTACAGCTACTTAAAAAAAAAAGCTGATTTAGACAGTAAAGCTGTTTCCAATGGAAGGTTTCTTGCATCATCTTCCCAAAAGCTAAATTTGGAAAGCTTAAATTTCCAAATTTTCTCCTTTACAAATTAGGGATACAGGTGGTCCTTAACCTACAATCATTCATTCAGTGAGCATTCAATGTTATGACACAACTAAATGAAAGTAGTTACAACCAGTCTGTGGAATTCCACCCGTCCCACCACCCCTGTAGTAATATGATTATGATCTGGGCCTTTGGCAATTGATTCACACTTACGACCGATTATACTTCCTGTGATCACATGATCACTCTTTGCAAACTTCCTTGCTAGCTTCCCCAGGAAGTCAGTGGGGAAGTCAGCAAGAAAAGTGGCAAGTTGCTGGGATAAGTCTCCCCCATCTGCGCAACCCAGTGGTGGGTTTCAAAAATTGTTGGAACCTACTCTGTGGGTGTGGCCTCCTTTGTGGGAGTGGTTTGCCACCCATGTGACCGGATGGGAGTGGCTTGCTGCCCATTTGAGAAGATGGGAGTGGCTTGCCGCCAGTGGTGGGTTTCAAAACTTGTTCGAACCTACTCTGTGGGTGTGGCCTCCTTTGTGGGAGTGGCTTGCCACCCATGTGACCGGATGGGAGTGGTTTGCTGTCCATGTGACCGGATATGAAGATGCTGACGACACTTGTCAGAACCACCTTAAATTACCTCACACACAGCACTGGCCTGCATAAGAATAGGATGCAAACTTGTTTCTTAAAAGGCATCTTTGGTTTGCGTTAAAACAACTTCCACACACACAATGTTCTGATTGCACCACAAACGCAGGAGTCATCCTTACCTTTCACAGAGGCACTGAGTTTTATAAATAGGAGCATGATAGTGTAGAATAATCATATCCATGGACCAGTGGTGGGTTTCAAAAAAGTTTGGAACCTCTTCTGTAGGTGTGGCCTGCTTTCCGGGTCCACTGGTGGAACCTCTTCGGTTCGGTAGATTTGATGAACCGGTTCTACCGAATAGGTGCGAACTGGTAGGAACCCACCTCTGCTTGCCGCCCATGTTACCGGATATGAAATTATGAATTAGTACTTAGGTTGGTCCAAGTAGCTATTCAGAAGTTAGTGGTTAGAAGCAATCATAAAGCAAGATATGGAATTAAAACCAGAAATATTTTGTTGATTTGAAAGGGAGTATAATATATATTTAATTTTACACATGTTAGCAGCTGCTGGAATTGTGTTTGCACAATAGTGGAAAAACAGAGATATGTAAATGAATAAATATTACAATGTGCAGGAATAAATAAATTGACAATTAAAATCAAGAAGGCTTTGAATACTTTTTCACTTGGGATTGGTTTTAGCAATTGCCAACTAACGGAAACAGAAATTAGAAATCCAAAAGTATGAAAGAAAACACCAATTATGTAAGGAAAGGTCCCTAAAATGTATAAGGAAATATTACTAGATCATTATTAATGCGTAGATAACTGCGGGACATTACACACCCACCAGTGGTGGGTTTCAAAATTTTTTGGAACCTCTTCGTAGGTGTGGCCTGCTTTCCTGGTCCACTGGTGGAACCTATTCTAACTGGTTCGGTAGATTTGACGAACCGGTTCTACCAAATAGGTGCAAACTGGTAGGGACCCCCACCTCTGGCGCAACCTGACTCTGCCTGTACCAGCCACCTGTGCATATTTTCTGATCTGGGTGAGGCTTTTTGTGCATCCTCCCTAAACCCATTGCACCCTCATGCATTCCGTCAATCCTTTTTAACCCATTTCTCACCACTCCCTTGAATACTCACATACCCTTCCTGACCTTTCCTCTATTGCTTGTTCTCTGTCCCACTTGGCAACAGCCAATCACCTGCCTGCCAAGTTGAGATTTGCAACTTCATTCCAGCTTCCCCACTGACTAGGTAGGGTTCCAATTGCCGTTTTAATTAGAAGACGCTGCAGAACAAAATAGAAAATTATTATTTGTAAACAGGAAAAGGGAATCCCATATTGGCAAAGAAGAACAAATAAGCAAGATCGCTATCTTGATTTGTGTGTGTGGGGGGGGAATTAGTTTGTGTAAGAATGAGTTTACAATTGCTTGTAAAGGATATGATTTTTAGATTTTTACAACTCACCTCCCTCCTTTACTTTGTCTTAAAGAAATGATGTTGTTTTTACATTTCAGTGGTTCCTTCTTGCTGAATTAGTCAATATTTTGGGTCAATGCATTCTATTCACCTCTGTTAATGCTTGAAAACAGGTTTTACTGGTGGGAATTAAGTCATTCAAAATTGCATTCAAAAGCAGTGCATTATATTTATGACTAAACAAGCAAAAATAACATCTTAATTTATACAGTGTTTGTGTTTAGTTAGAAAAAAATAGCACATTAAATAAGCTTTTATAACCTCGCTAATATTTTGTGACAGGAAAAACCTGTTTTTAAAACAATAAAGTAGAGTATTGACTCTGTGATTACACAGCCACATCGACGCAGTTTCCTCGGCAAATATATAATTGAAGTTGCTACTTCCTTTTGGATATATTTTTTTTTAAAAAACCTTTCTTTAACTTACAATCATAGAATTCTCCAATAGATTTCTATCCAAATATTAATCAGATCTGTTCCTGTATAGCAGTTAAGGTCAGCCAGATACTGCTTACCATACCACAGTGTCTTCCCTACATGACATGTTTATTTTTGCTAGTATTCACTGCTATCACCTCTCCCAACCACCCCTGGGATATAGGCTTGTTGTGGCCCAGCAGGAGCCGTTGGAGCTGCCACCAGACTCCAACAGCAAAGGGCCCTATGAGTCGGCTCTGGAGGATGTGGAGCAGTGGTGGGTTTCAAACATTTTTGGAACCTCTTCTGTAGGTGTGGCCTGCTTTCCAGGTCCACTGGTGGAACCTCTTCTAACTAGTTCTGTAGATTTGACGAACCGGTTCTACCCAATAGGTGCGAACTGGTAGGAACCCACCTCTGATGTGGAGGACCCTGGACAGGGTTCCAACTCTGAGAAGGGCGCAGAGAGGCTGGTTGGCCACCAGGAGGCGCCTGAGCCTTGGACCGTGGGGAGGAGACAAGGGAGTGTGATCTGGACATCATGCATTGGAGCAGTGGGGAGGAGCCAAGGGAGTTGGTCCTGGATGTCCGGCAACAGAGAGCTAATAGGCATAAGGAACAGTTACGCAGTTACAGGAGATAATTGCACTCAGCTGGTGGTAATTAGGCTCCTCTCAAGACTATAAAAGGAATGATTGTGCACAAGCCCCTTTTGCAGAAGTCAACGAAATTCACTAGAGCTGGAGAACTCTCGTGGCTCTCTTGGCAGGCTGGATTGCTGCCAAGGTCTTGTCTGTTTGTTAATAAATCCTTGAAGTATCTTTGTCTCGGCGTGCTTTGATGTAGGACGAGGGAGGTCTGAACATAGGCCTAAGCACCCCCCCCCCCAAATGTCTTCATTTTTCTCTTAATTAGAATACACAAGGGTCCTTTAAGTCCAGCAATTACTGGTTGTACAGAGCAGGAGTGTCCAGGAGGGATCAAAAAGGTCAAGATGGCAACGACTATTTTTGAATCATAAATAACCAGACTCAATAGACACAAAGCCCTGGTTGGGGGTTTTTGTTTTTTTTTAAATCTATTCTAGTGACCTGCAGGGAAGAATGGAAGAAATTTGACTTTACCAAAGGAAAGCCTGCAAATTAAAAAAAAAAAAAAGCAATTGTAAATTACAAACGCCTTCAACTAATGCAGATGTTACTTTTAATAAAACTTTTCTATTTCATTGACTTTTCTGCAAGTTCATCATGCTGTATTCTTCAAAGTCCAGTTTCACTGTATTTTCGTTTTTTAAAATTCTATAACTCATACATATTGCTGACGTATACATTTTTGCTGTCTTAATCCACGTTTATCTCTCCGTTGGCACTCTCTACACCACAAATGCAGTAGTCATCCTTGCCTTTCACAGAGGCACTGAGTTTTATAAATATGAGCATGATAGTGTAGAATAATCATATCCAAGGACCAGTGGTGGGTTTCAAAAAATCTTGGGACCTCTTCTGAAGGTGTGGGCTGCTTTCCGGGTCCACTGGTGGAACCTCTTCTAACCTGTTCGGTAGATTTGACGAACCGGTTCTACCGAATAGGTGCAAACTGGTAGGAATCAACCTCTGGAACAAATGCATTTTTAATAATAATAATAACAACAAAGGGTTGAACAGTTCACTGATTGAGTCATAATTGTAACAAATTGTGTGTGTGTGTGTGTGTGTAGAGAAAGTGCTTTATTGATTGATAGTACAAAAAGATGAAAGCAACAATATGAAGCAATACTTCTAAACATACATACATACGATTATTCCGATTTTGTGGCACGACAAAACCGCGCTCGTCAAAATAGCGGTGATAAAACCACGTCACTAAAGCCGCGACATCATCACCGTGCGTCATTACCGCCGCGACAACAGCGCGGCGACAGAAGGGTGCTTTAAAACAGCGTGGCGGCAGAAAGCCGATTTAAATTAAGGTAAGGGTTAGGATTAGGTTTAGGGGTTAGGTTTAGGGTTAGGTTTAGGGTTAGGTTTAGGGTTAGGTTTAGGGTTAGGTTTAGGGTGATGAGTGTTTCGGAAGGTGCAGATTTGCCCTCTGCCCTTATGTCAGCGCGGTAAGGTCGCATTTGCTTTAGCGATTCGGACGGCGCGGATTAGCACTCACGCTTATGTCTCCGCGGATAAGGGCTTCGCGGTATTGTGGTGGAACCTTCTGATTTAGACTGATAAATTTTTCATTATTCTTATTTGCTTATGTACATTACAGTTGTTGTAATGCAATGTAATGACTTTGCTGTGGCTGTTTTACAGAAGCCCCCAGATGAAAGCTACTTTATGGGGTTGAGGATGAACATCTATTGCATCCGTCCAACTCTTACATGCAAATTTATCAAAGTAATCATATTCCACGGCCCTTCAGGTGTCATGGGCACCATTGCACATGAGTTGGGAGGCGATAAACAATGAAGGCCAGAGCATTAGATTAAGACTGTGGTGTGAGGGCCTTATGGATGGCACATAGCTCTTTCATTCGTCATAGAAAATTAATTGCCATGCATAGAATGCCCTCCTACCATCTTTCGTGGGCTTGGAAGACAAACCGCTTGTGGAAATTAATCTGTGATTGGTGTACAACAGCAGGATCCCCTAAGCATTTTATAAAGCATGAATGAATGGATGCCAGTTGTCCCCTGATGGAGGTAATGGTTTTATGGTACTTGGGAGGACTGGATCTCTTCTCTGACAGCCTGCAGACATTAGAAGCCTCTCATGGCCGGCGTGCAGTGTCGATGTTATGGAGTGATTTTTACTTTAGTGCCTTTTCCATCCCATCATCCCCCTTTCTTTCCACACACAAGGTTAAATTCACTTCTTGATCACATTATTTCTTCGCGGCTCTTTGACAATATAAAAATTCTGAGTGGACAGCTCAATCCCTCTTCCATCTCAGATTTGATTGTTATGGTATTGCTGGGCATCCCTCTGAGGCCTCCAGAAGCCTTTGCTGCACTTTATGACACTTAAATGGCTGGGCTACAATTTCTCCCATCTATTCACAAAATGCTGTTAATAACTCATTTCCAAAAAGGCCCTTCTTTATGTCGTGGCATTAAAGGATTTTTTATTAGGTGCCAGGGTAGGTGACACACAGCCCCAGTAACCAAAGAGTTAATTAATCTGTTGGAATTTATAGCCTTTTATACTGCACTCAGTGTGACAGTCCCTAAGAGAAACAGATACTATATTTACAACCCGGCTGAAATATTCAGTAATATAGTCTGCATACTGGCAGCATATGCCTGTTGCTAAAGGAACCATTAATCAACCAAGATGGATTTGTGTAATCTGTCTTCTTTCTTATTCTGGGATTCCAATAAATATTGAAATAATAATTTATTGATTACCCTGCAATATAAATGTGTAGTAAAGGGACCCAAGATATTTGCATGGTAATGTGGTTTTTTTTTTAAAGCTCTTGGCATTCTGTAGGTAGGAGAAGGGAGCAATGTGATACTTAAGAGAGTAAAAGAGTATTTCACAGGATGTTCCGGTTATTGTTCTCAGTCATGGAAGTGTTTTGGAGATAGTTCTGGATAGAGTGATGCAAATAAACTTTTATCAGCAGCCGTGCAACCCTCACTTGAAGTGGAATGTTGGCAATACAGTTAAATAATATAGTTGGCCAGTCATCGATCTACTCTTCAAAATCAGAAAAGTAGAATTCAATTCAGGAGCTGCTACTATGTGGTGTTCCCTTCAAACATTGTAAATACACTGGGTTTACTGGAATTCTTGGAGATTATGCTATTTTGGAATCCATCTTTTCATAATTTTCATTTCATGTCTTCTGCCTTCACATGCTCAGTTGGGTATCTGTTCCGACCCCACTCGTCCCACACCAACACACATTCCGAGCCAAAGATAAGTTACGTCATTTAATTAACAGACAGACAGGTCCTTGGCAGCAAACCGGCACAGATAAGCCATGGCAGCAATCCAGCCTGCCAAGCTCACAATAATGTTCTCCAACATTAATTCCTGCGTTGAATTCTGCAAGAGGGGCGTGTGCACAAGCAGTCCTTTTATAGTCTGGAGAGGAGCCTAATGGCCACCAGCTGAGTGCAATTACCTCCTGTACTTGCGCAACTGCTCCTGACGTCTATTAGCTCTTCGATGCCGGGCATCCAGGAACAACTCACTGCTGACCTCAGGCTCACACTCCCTTGTCTCCTCCCCACTGGTCCAAGGCTCAGGTGCCTCCTGGTGGCCAACCAGCCTCTCTGCGCCCTGCTCGGAGTTGGAACCCTGTCCAGGGTCCTCCACATCCTCCAGAGCCGACTCATAGGGCCCCTCGCTGTCGGAGTCTGGTGGCAGCTCCAATGGCTCCTGCTGGGCCACAACAGGTGTCTATAAAAAATTAGCATATTTTTCTCCTTTTGGGAAGGCAAGCGATCCATCTTCCTCAATTTTTTACCCCAAACTCTTTTCCAGCAACAGGTAGAGCTGTCATTCAGCCTGGAATTACTTGGAAGAAATGATGACATTCTTTGCTGCAACTCATAAGTACGGTGGTGCAATGTGCTTTGACCCATTGGTGGTTTCTCATTCAGATTTTCTTAGTGTATTAATGCCTTTCACAATCAATTATAATCGTATCTAAACTAATTGCTTATAGCTGTTACCCATTAAAAACAATGCACGATTAAAAAGCAAAAACCAATAATGCAAGAAAAAGGCAACATTTGAAAATTATCTTTCAAAACTATCTTGAGCAACATTTAAACCTGTTGAAGATCAGCATTCAATAAGAGCACCAGTGGGAAGTAGGAACCTGAATATCAACACGTCAATTTGATATGACTCAACTATTAAAAAAATTTCTGATGCCAAGAAGCTCTCAGCAAGTCCATATGTAAAGAAGAGCATAATACAGTAGAACCTCTGGTCACGAACACTTCTGACCAGGACCAAAAATGCCATTTTTTTTTGTAAATACCAAATTTCCAAAGGTTCGGCTTATGACCAAATCGGATTGTGACCATATTTCTGCAATTTTTACAGTTCACTAATCTCAGTATTATGCAGATGAAGAAATGATGGGTTTGTAGAGTCCTTAAGATTACAAGCTCCATTATGCTTAGTGATCCAAACTAAAATAAGTCTTCAGAGCAATGTTTGAATTCAGCTTCACTGCCACAAAAAATATGTGCAAGGAAATAAGTTAATTATGTACACAGTTTAACTAACAAAATCTTAGGATATTTAAAAATACCCAACCAGACTATCAATCTTTTGGGGTGCATAACATTCTCTTATGAGATCTCCTCTCTTCAAGCAGTCACCTGAGTTGTCTATAACTATTTATATCTTACATCATTTTTCATGAGTTGTAATTTTGTGGATACACAAGTCATTGATACAATTGATTTTGAAGGTTCATAAAAGTACAGTGCAGTTTTCTGTAAGTGCCTCTGATCTGGATAAATCTCTCTCTCTCTCTCTCTCTCTCTCTCTCTCTCTCTCTCTCTCTCTCTCTCTCACACACACACACACACACACACACACACACACACACACACACACCAGAGGTGGCTTCCTACCAGTTCGCACCTATTCGGTAGAACCGGTTCGTCAAATCTACCGGACCGGTTAGAAGAGGTTCCACCAGTGGACCCGGAAAGCAAGCCACACCTACAGAAGAGGTTCCAAAATTTTTTGAAACACACCACCGCTAAAGGGTTAGAGGTGCAAGGATCTTGTAACTTGACAGCTTTAAGACTTGCATGCTTCAATGCCAGAGTTCCTGAGCCAACGTGACTGGAGGAGGAATTCTGGGAGTTGAAGTCCACAAGTCTTAAAGCTGTCAGGTTTGAAGACCCCTAATTTTTTTTCTAAAGGGTTAGGGGTGCAAGGGTCTTGTAACTTGACAGCTTTAAAACTTGCACGCTTCAATGCCAGAGTTTCTGAATAGCTACTTGGACCGACCTAAGTACTAATTCATAATTTCATATCCAGTCACATGGGCGGCAAGCCACTCCCACAAAGGAGGCCACACCCACAGAGTAGGTTCGAACAATTTTTGAAACCCACCACTGACACACACACACACACAAACTCACTCACACACACACACACAGACACAACACTGCTCTACACATATCTTCTAACATCTGATAAAGTTTAAAAAGTGGATGGAGTAGAATTTTCTAGGAAATACGATAATAGAATGATTCCGGAGGATATGGAGAATGCTCCAGATCTTCCGCACAGCCCTCAAGACCTGGCTAGCCCGTCAGGCCTGGGGTTAAAGATTATAATCCATCCCCGCCCGAATGATGAATGTTGCTCTATTCTTTTAATTATGTATTGTCCTATATGTCATTGTATGTTTCCCCTTCCTACATAAGTTGTAAGCCGCCCTGAGTCCCCTCAGGGAAAAGGGCGGCCTATAAATAAACTTATTCTATTCTATTCTATTCTATTCTATTCTATTCTATTCTATTCTATTCTATTCTATTCTATTCTATTCTATTCTATTCTATTCTATTCTATTCTGTTTTAATTAGCTTTTTCCTGATTCAGAAGCTGAGAAACCAGACTTTTTTTTTATTTGTAAGATGCACTTCAAAACTCCATAGGCTATTTTCACGTTTCTTAAAACATGTCAGTTTCTATGTGTGCTTAGTTGTCTCCTAAAGAAAGGCAGAAGCACCATAAAATAAGATGATATACCCTTGTTAAAATATATAGATAGAAATGTACACCATATTGCTGTATGGGGACTATGATTTATGTGTCAGTGAAGATTGTCAGTCACTCAGGTAAAGTTGTCTGGAAGTTGAGTCATAGCAACTGGAAGAAGCTACTTGGATAAGCAGCAAAACATTTCAAACCAACAAGAAAAGAACAGTTGCCCATGACTTCCAGGCAGTGGTGGGTTTCAAATTTTTTTAGAACCGCTTCTGTAAGTGTGGCCTGCTTTGTGGGAGTGGCTTGCCAGCCATGTGACTGGGTGGGTGTGGCTTGCCAGCCATGTGGCCAGGGGGGAGTGGCTTGCCAGCCATGTGACTGGGTGGGTGTGGCCAACTTGTAAAATGTGGTGAAACTCACTTAACAACGTTCTTGCTTAACAACCAAAATGTTGGTTCAGAAACTCTGGCATTTGAAGCACGCAAGTCTTAAAGCTGTCAAGTTACAAGATTCTTGCACCCCTAACCCTTTAAAAAAAAAACCCAGGGGTGTTCAAACTTGAGAGCTTTAAGACTTGTGGACTTCAACTCCCAGAATTCCTCCTCTCGCTCTTCATCTTGATGATGTGCGGATGGGTGTGGGGAGGGAGCTGGAACTGGTTCTAAACGGCACTGTAGATTTGTGGAACCTCTTCTATAGAACTGGCAGGAACCCACCCCTGCTTCCAGGCTATGATTTATGGCTTTCCTATAAGCTTACTAGCTTGCTATCTCTTGATTGGCTACACGAAGGGCACTGATCACCTTTGGGATTTCTTGATCTTTAAATTAGATTTGCACTAAACTTTCCTTTAAGTTTAGGACATCAATGAGTATCCTTGGGAAAATAATTTAAATAAGTAAATATTCAATTGACAATGGTCCACTGTGAAAAAGGACATACTGTATAGTCACACACATGGCACAAAGATTCCAAGGAATCTTGAATGTTGACATCTTTGCACCATTTCAGAATACTGCTTCTGTCTGTTTGATTTTCTTCGAATCAATCACTAGCTGTTCATTGACATCCTGTGGCACATCTGGAATTTGTGGCAGGAATACCTCCTGAGTACAAAGATATTTTAGAAGACTTTTTTTTTTTTTGGTCAGGTCTGTTTCCACCTTTAATGTTTTTACAGATATTGTTCTAATGCTGCTCAGATTATTTTAAACAATTTCTAACAATTTCTTCCAGGTGATTCTTTTATGAAACAAACAATGGTAATAAATCATAACAGAAAAAAAATGACTAAATCTATAGCACCATTAATGCCAACTAAAGCGTAAATCTGATCTAAAAGCATATTTTTAAGTCTGATGTTTGGATTATCTTGAATAATACTTGCACTTGACCAGTATATATAGAAGTGTAACTTTATTGTTATAATGACATGGCATATATTTGTGTATCATTCTTTCACTTTTTTGTTATAGCACTTTTCTCTTTGACAATGTACAACTGCTATGAGTTCCCACTTAACCTCTGCGAATTTGTGATCATTTCCGTACTGAAAAGTAAACCTACTGGATTTATGCTTGGTTTTTTAATTTCTCTTTCGCCTTAAGTCTTTCTTAGTTTTGTCCAGAAGAGGGAAGCATCTTCACTGTATCTTTATAGTTTCACAGCTGCAAACACCTGTGTGCACACTTCAGTTGAAGACATAGGAACTTAAAAAAAAGGGAACGGGAATTGTAATGTGATTAGATATAACACTGGGTTTAAAAGTATAATCCCCACAAGGATCTGCATTATCTTTAGGTACCATGTGATTTTATGCACCTTACTTCGCATTCATTCCAAAGAGCTGCATGCACCAATTTTTTTTTTAAAAAGTGTTGTTGAACTGTTCAGATTGCAGTTCCTTTGACTGCCCACCATCTGTAATGGTACTGGTAGTCCTTGACTAATAGCCATAATGGGGCACGCCCGTTACATCGTAAGTGATGACAGACATGTGAACAATTTGAGTTTACAGCCTTTTTTTTTGGCAGCAGTCACTAAACTGTACTTGAGAGACCGCCTGCTGCCAATTACCTCCCACAGACCCATTAGATCTCACAGGGTTGGCCTCCTCCGGGTGCCATCTACCAGCCAATGCCACCTGGCTACTACCCGGGGGAGGGCCTTCTCTGTGGCAGCTCCGGCCCTCTGGAACGAACTCCCCGCAGAGATTCGGACCCTCACCTCTCTCCAGGCCTTCCGAAAAGCCGTCAAAACCTGGCTTTGCCGGCAGGCCTGGGGGTGATGAGTTCCCTCCCTGCTCGACATGTATGGTTGTGCGTCTGTTGCTTATTTTTTATTATTTGTATTTCGTTTTTTATGTTCCCCTTTTCCCCTTTTGAATTGTTCGCCGCCCTGAGTCCTCCTGGAGAAGGGCGGCATACAAATAATAAAATTCTATTCTATTCTAAACAAATCACAAGAGTGAATCTGCAGTTGTTAAGCAAATACCCCTTGTTAAACAAACCAATTGTTCACTCTGGTGCATTTTTTTTTGCTGAAAATCAGTTTCTGGATTTCAGGGGAAAAAATGTCATTAGTGGTGGTCAGGTGGCTGTCAGATGCTGTAAATGGCTATAAATGTTGGCTGGTTGCCAAGCGCCCAAAATGAAGTCATTGGGCTTTAGCTGTCAAAACTTTGGAATCAGGTAATAAGTACCCATTGTAATTTTGAATGATTGCTGGTTGTAAGTTGAGGACTACCTGGTGTGGTAATGACCATAGGAGACAGTTCTCACAGTAGATGGAATAAACGGCATTTAAAAGATGTCTCGAGAAACATTTCTGAAGAGACTCTAGTTTTCTGGAGAGAAAAAGAAAGAAAGGAAAAATGCTTTCAGTCTTGAAAGATTCTGTTAAGGTAACTTAGAATTATGACAGAGTTAGCGTCCTTTGTCATGCTTCTTGTCTGGACTAGAATGCACTAGAATAGAATGAGGAACGTGGTAGCTCAGTGGCTAAGACACTGAGTTTGTTGATCGGAAGGTCGGCAGTTCAGCAGTTCGAATCCCTAGCGCCGTGTAACAGAGTGAGCTCCCATTACTTGTCCCAGCTTCTGCCAACCTAGCAGTTTGAAAGCACGTAAAAATGCAAGTAGAAAAATAGGAACCACCTTCGGGGGGAAGGTAACAGCATTCCATGCGCCTTCGGCATTTAGTCATGCCAGCCACATGACCACGGAGATGTCTTAGGACAGCGCTGGCTCTTCAGCTTAGAAACGGAGTTGAGCACAGCCCTTAGACCTGGAAACGGCTAGCATACATGAATGGAGAAACCTGTCTGGACTACCTCAAGGGGCTAATATAACTTTTCTTCATTCTCTGGATATGTTCAACAAACACTTTTGTAGTGGTAGAAATAACCAGAACAAATGCGATAGGAAGTTATATCATTCATGAAGTTGTCTAACTTAGATTTTGGGGTGAGATTTATTTATTTTTTGTTACATTTCTATACTGCAGAAGCAAGTGGGAATTCCCAGAATTTAGTAGAATTTACTAAAGCATCTAAGGCAAGCCTGGGGTTGAGTCCCCCCCCCCCACTCGAATTTGCTGTGTCTGTTGTGCTTTTAAATTGTTCGTATTGTCTGATTGTTTTTGTCTTACTTTTTGTAATTTCCCCTCCCTTGGCTTTATTCAGCCACCCTGAGTCCCTTCGGGGAATAGGGCAGCCTACAAATTGAATAAACTCCAAACTCTAAACTCCAAACTCCAAGGTAAAGTCGAAGTCATCCATCAAATTACATTGTTACAGTTAGCTTAGCACAGGAGCGTCAAACTCAATTTCAGTGATGGCCGGATCAGTTTTTTTTTAAAAAAAATCTTGGGGGCCCGGGGTGAGTGTGAGGGTGGGCGTGGCCAGCTTGACGTCATTCAAGAGCCGAGGTGGCGCAGTGGTTAAATGCAGCACTGCAGGCTACTTCAGCTGACTGCAGTTCTGCAGTTCGGCTGTTCAAATCTCACCGGCTCAGGGTTGACTCAGCCTTCCATCCTTCCGAGGTGGGTAAAATGAGGACCCAGATTGTTGGGGGCAATATACTGACTTTGTAAACCGCTTAGAGAGCGCTGAACGCCCTATGAAGCGGTATATTGATACTTATGACCATTGCAACATCCCCATTGCCACAGGATCAAAAGAGAGCCGAGGTGGTGCAGTACTGCAGGCCACTTCAGCTGACTGTTATCTGCAGTTCAGCAGTTCAAATCTCACCGGCTCAAGGTTGACTCAGCCTTCCATCCTTCCGAGGTGGGTGAAATGAGGACCCAGACTGTGGGGGTGATATGCTGACTCTGTAAACCGCTTAGAGAGGGCTGAAAGCCCTATGAAGCGGTATATAAGTCTAACTGCTATTGCTATGTCAGTGGTGCCTGTGGTGGCCTGAGTTTCTTTGCCAGTGAAAAAGGGCTCCCAATGTCTGTTGTCAGCGGGGATGGCTTCCTGCAACCCTCTGCCAGCGAAAATGGAGCTGGGAAAATGGAGCATGCGGCCCTCCTGAGCTCTGTTTTCACTGGAAGAGGGTTGTGAGAGGCCGTCCCAGCCAAAAATGGGGATTGGTAGTCCGTTTTCGCTGGCAGAGACACTGTAGGCCGGTCCTTCACTGTTTCCAGGGCAGACCCATGGGCCACATCTAAGCACCCTGGGGCCGGATCCGGCCCACGGGCCTTGAGTGTGATACCCTTAGCCTTGCATAACACTACGTTGTGCAAGGAATACTTCCAGATCAGTCTGTATAAGAGCAAACTTTGGGTTTATTACAAATATTTTATTTATTTATTTTATAGCAATAGCTTACTGTTGTGGCCCAGCAGGAGCCATTGGAGCTGCCACCAGACTCCGACAGTGAGGGGCCCTATGAGTCGGCTCTGGAGGAGGTGGAGGACTCTGGACAGGGTTCCAACTCCGAGCAGGGCGCAGAGAGGCTTGTTGGCCACCAGGAGCCTTGGACCAGTGGGGAGGAGACAAGAGAGAGTGAGCCGGACACCAGCAGTGAGTTGTTCCTGGATGCCCGGCACCGAAGAGCTAATAGGCATCAGAAACAGTTGCGCAGTTACAGGAGATAATTGCACTCAGCTGGTGGTTATTAGGTTCCTCTCCAGACTATAAAAAGACTGCTTGTGCACACGCCCCTCTTGCAGAAGTCAATGCAGGAATTAATGTCGGAGAACGTTACTATGAGCTTGGCAGGCTGGATTGCTGCCAAGCCTTATCTGTGCTGGATTGCTGCCCAAGCTTGTCTGTGCCGGTTTTCTGCCAAGGACCTGTCTGTTAATTAAATGCCGTAACTTATCTTTGGCTCGGAGTGTGTGTTGGTGTGGGACGAGGGGGGTCAGAACACTTACCTTCTCAGAGTTGAAAGCAGCGTATGTGTTTGTGTGCTTTCTTGTATCTTCATAGTCTCAAGCCAATGAGTTATGCATATATACAGCATGGGTATGTGTACACACATTTTGTGTGAGTGCATGCAATCCTTACAAATATCAGTCTAATAACTCATTAATATAGTCACAAGAATATATTGGGAATGGTTGAGAAGCAATGATTGATCTAGGTCAAATTTTTGTATTCATGGCAGCAGAGTATTGCTAGCAAATTTAACATTCATCCACAGGGAAGCTGCTGAGGCCCAGCGGGATCCACCCTGAGACCTGTTCTTAGCTGTTCTTGAAACAGGTTTCCCATCTGGAGCTCCATGCTTTGATCAGCATTAGGCAGTCTCTTGCATTTTTAATTCTTCACACTGCTATGTTGGGGACATTGTGGGAAATTAAAATGGTGAGTCAGCAACCACTCCTGTTAGGGACATTTGTCTTAACTGCTGCCAGAGTCAAGGGACCTTCAAATTTGGAATCAGGCTTTATTCAAAGCAGAAACATTATGATTTATAGTACATTTCCTTAAACAAAAGAAGTCAATGAACTTCTGATGTTCTTTGTGGAGAGCAAAGGTCCATAAACTCAGATAATTGCAATATTTCCAGAAGGAAATGGGAAGATTTATCTTCAGGGGTTTACCTCCCTCTCATTTTGGGAGGGCTGCTGAGTGGATAAGAGAGTTGGGAATTTTTTCTGTTACTTGTGGAAGACAAACGTCTTGCAAATATACATTCTGATTTTTGTAAACAAGTGTTTGCTGTTAGTGAGGCAATCACCACCCCCCCAGTAAATTTCAGCTGGAAAAGAAGAAAATATTGTCCTAAAATATTATTCTGAGATCCTTGGCTGTGTGGAAATAGGACAATGAGGTTTTTACTGCTGCACCTCTAAACTAGAATGCAATCAGGTGTAATGAGACCAGGGGTGGGTTTCAACCGGTTCGCGGCGGTCCCTGCGAACTGCTTGGTCGGCGAACCCGGAAGTAAGTAACTTCCGGGAACGGCGAAGGGCCCACCCGCCCGCCCGCGGTTCTTACCCGGTTTTGATGAGTTCTGCGCTTCCACGCATGCGCAGGACGCATACAGCGCCTGCGCGATCCTCCAGGAGCAGCTGGAGCATCGCACAGACGCTAGTACGCATGCGTGCACTGCGCCGCTGAACCGGTTGGAACGGGGTGAGAAACCCACCCCTGAATGAGACATACTGTCCCATCCTCAGAGTTGAAATCAAAATGTACTTGCCGGACAGTTGGCTTCTACAGGTGTGATATATAGTAAATGCCATTTCATTGTTTGCCTCAGGTAGCAAAATTCACATTCACTTTTTCCAAACCCTATTTATAATCAAGTTTCTGGACAGGTAGGGGTTTTTTTACACATTTTTACACTGGAAACTCCTGAGGGAAGGAGCATTTTTTCTACTGATATCCATACTAATTGTATGTGCACAAGGGGAAATTGGAGTGCTGGCACTTAAAAGACCCTACTTCTAGCTAAGAAGAGGCAGCCTTTTAAATACTTTGGTGCAGAGGTGGGTTCCTACCAGTTCGCACCTGTTCGGTAGAACCGGTTCGTCAAATCTACCGAACCGGTTAGAAGAGGTTCCACCAGTGGACCCGGAAAGCAGGCCACACCTACAGAAGAGGTTCCAAAAATTTTTGAAACCCACCATTGATACACACACACACACAGAGACTCACACAGAGAGAAAAAGAGAAAGAGAAAGAAAGGAGAAAAGAAATAAATAAAAAAAGAAAGAAAAAGTGAGAGAGAGATGAAAGAAAAAAAGAAAAAGAGACAGAGAGACAAAAGGAAGGAAAGAGAGAGAGAGAGAGAGAGAGAGAGAGAGAGAGAAAGAAAGAAAGAAAGAAAGAAAGAAAGAAAGAAAACACATGGCCAGCAAGCCACTCCCAGCAGGTCACATGGCCGGCAAGCCACTCCCACAAAGGAGGCCACACCCACAGAGTAGGTTCGAAATTTTTTTTGAAACCCACCACTGCTTTGGTGGGAATGGCAGGTATTCTGTGGGATCCCCAACTCTCATTTTTTGAAGGAAGATCTGTGACCAAACATAAGACCATTTGTGTCTGAGCAAAATGTAACCTTTATGAATGTACTCAATGATTATCTACTAAATGAGTAATGGTCAGCTTAATGACCCATGCCAACTCATGCTAAAATGATCCATTCATTTGCACACAACACTAATGAAAGAAGTTATGCCAGAATGAACAGAAAGGCATTCCATTCCACACTTACATTATTGTATCAAAGATTGGCACAGAATGACTGAAAGAACCTGAGAAATGAGAAAACAAATTCAGTGACTGATTACCGAACTGATTATTCTGATGGATGAAGTTGTAGCAGACTAGTATCTGAAAACAACGTTCTTGAGAACAGGGGGAAAAAAATTGTTTTAGCATCTCCCTTCCAACCATGAAACTAAACTGCAATAATGTCCAAATCTTAATTAATTGGAAGTTGCTTGTCAGAGTCGACCACATTGTTTTACCAAAAACTAAGAGAAAATGAAGGAGAAAGGGCTACGTGGTTCAGCTTTTCATTAGTTCTTTATTCAACTTTCTCTCTAAGAACATACCTAAGATCAGTGGTGGGTTTCAAAAATTGTTCGAACCTACTCTGTGGGTGTGGCCTCCTTTGTGGGAGTGGCTTGCCACCCATGTGACCGGATGGGAGTGGCTTGCCGCCCATGTGACCGGATATGAAGATGCCGACGACCCTTGTCAGAACCACCTTAAATTACGTCACACACAGCACTGGCATGCATGAGAATATGATGTAAACTTGTTTTTTAAAAGGCATCTTTGGTTTGCGTTAAAACAACTTCAACACACGCAATGTCCTGATTGCACCACAAACGCAGTAGTCATCCTTACCTTTCACAGAGCCACTGAGTTTTATAAATAGGAGCATGATAGTGTAGAATAATCATATCCAAGGACCAGTGGTGGGTTTCAAAATTTTTTAGAACCTCTTCTGTAGGTGTGGCCTGCATTCTGGGTCCACTGGTGGAACCTCTTCTAACCAGTTTGGTAGATTTGACGAACTGGTTCTACCGAATAGGTGCGAACTGGTAGGAACCCACCTCTGCCTAAGATCCTAAGATCTTTCCACTAGCTTTCAATTCAGTGAGTGGGGAGGTGGCTCACTATTAACTTCTTTGTACATTCACAACTCACCTAGGGGTAAGTTACCTCACAGACTTTGCGAAGATGTTTGCAGAGATGTTGAGACTTTTGGAAAAAGTGCAGAGAAGATCAACTAAGATGATTAAGGGCTTGAAGACAAAAACATGTGAAGAACCACTGCAGGAATTGGGTATGGCCAGGCTAGAGAGAAGAAGGACTAAGGATGACATGATAGCAGTATTTGAGGGGCTGCCACAAAGAAGAGACGGGTGAACTTATTTTCCAAAACACACAGAGGGCAGGACAAGGAACAACGTATGGAAACTATTCAAGGAGAGAAGCAGCCTGGAATTAGGGAGAAATTAACAGTGAGGACAATTAACCAGTAGAACAGCTTGCCTTCAGAGGTTGTAGGTGCTTCATCACTGGAGGTTTTTAAGAAAAGACTCATGGAAGAGGGTCTCCTGCTTGAGCAGGGGGTTGGACTAGAAGACCTCCAAGGTCCCTTCCAACTGTATTCTGATGGAATTGATTGACTTCTGATTTTCTACTAAGGTAACCCTTCTCAAGGGGGAACAATTACGAAAGAGATTTCAGTTTGATTTTTTTCCCTTATGGATGTAACTGTGTAAATGAACAGTCACTAAATAAATAAACTGTTCTAAGCTGTGTTTCGTTGGTATAAAGTATGCATATCTGTTCTGACCCCCCACCCCTTCTGTCCGGTGAGTAACACCGACACAAGCTTACTGTTAGCCACGCTTTATTCACAGTAATTACTCACAGACAAGACGTCGGCAACAACCCAGACTTCCACATATAAGCGATACAATACACACAAGAGCTTCTCCAGCTTGGCATAAACGGTTGTGTCCTGCAAAAGGTCTCCTCCCAAAGTCTCTTCTTATATACTCTCTTGGGAGGAGCCAAACCACAACCACCTGGGACTGATTATCTCCTATGAGTCTGTCTCCATAATTGCTGCCTTCGTTTCTCCGCCCTCCTCTGCCTGGAGTCAGGGATAGACTCCCTTTGATCTTCACCACTGCTCCAGTGCCTGACGTCAGGGACAGACTCCCTTCGATCTTCACCACTGCTCCATGCCTCAGGCGCCTCCTGGTGGCCAACCAGCCTCTCTGGTCCCTACTCGGAGTCAGAACCCTGTCCAGGGTCCTCCACATCTTCCAGAGCCAACTCAGAGGGCCCCTCGCTGTTGGAGTCTGGTGGCAGCTCCAACGGCTCCTGCTGGACCACAACACATATCATACACAAGTGAAATCTGGAAAAGAATGTGGAAATCTTATTAAGGTGAATGAGCCAGAGATATTTATAATATCTGAACATTAGGATTTCAGCTGAATTGAACAGAGTAAACTGGGAGAGACAGACATGCTTCATTTCTCAGTTCTGCTCAGATATCAGTGGTGGCTTGTCCACCCTGATTTTTACTGCAGCAATCCAAAATAAAGTAGTATTGTGATGCAAATTATGTTCACTCAAGCACTAGGGAAGAAGGGATGTTGCAGAAATGAGTGCACAAATAGATCAAAACTGACGAGATAATTCTGTCACATTTGTAATTCTGAGTTGACTTTTTTTACTTTTCATCTCCTCCCACGATACCCTGCATTAACTCAAGAACATAACTTTGGTAAAACAGGAGGTTTATAGGATACTTTCAACCAAAGCTAGTGGTTTTGATTAGGACTATGTTTATCCCATGTGAAAGCAGTGTGTCGAGCATTGATATGTCAGGCAGTTTTTGCTGGACCCGGGAAGCAAATAGAATGGAGCTCTAAATCAGGGGTGTCAAACTGGCAGCCCGGGGCCGTGGTGTGCCATGTGCAGGCCATGGATGCCCCAGCTCCATGAATGGGAAAAAGGTTGCAAAACGTCATGTTACAGTTACAGTTACAGTTTATTAGACTTGTATGCCGCCCTATTCCCGAAGGGGACTCAGGGCAGCTAACAAACCAAAAGGGAATAGGGACAATACAAACAAACAACACCATGGGTTTGACACCTGTGCTCTAAATACATAAGCCTTGAACAAATTGTTGCTGAAATATATCCTGTTGATTTCTCTGGGTTGGCATGCCCACTGGAGGCCAAGAGGTCTCAAGGACTCTCTGAGAATTAATGACCAGTGATGGGATTCAGCCGGTTCGCACTCATTCGGGAGAACCGGTTCGTAACTTTCTAAGCACTTCAGAGAACCGGTTGTTGGAAGAAATCTTATTTTTTTCCCACTTTACAGGGCTAATCCTGTAAGGAAGGCAGGAAGGAAACATTCTGGTGTTGTTTCTAGCCTCATCTTTATTGCCCTGCTTACAGAAACTGCCTCTCCGGTTAACCCTTATTACATTGTAACAGCTAAGGCGAAGCGCCCATCAACGTGAGTTGGCCACAGCCACATTGTCACATGACCACCAAGCTATGGCTACCCAGCTGGTCATTATGACAGAGAACCAGTTGTTAAATTATTTGAATCCCACCACTGCTAATGACCCACCTTCAAAATGCTAACAACCAGATGACTGCAAGGTATATAAATATTTCCATTTTCCAGCATTCAGTCAGAACTGAGGATGCTTCTTGGACAGGAAGCAAAACATCTTCAAGAAAAAAAAACAAAGTCCAGTTGCTTTTTGAAAATGCACCTTCGGGACAACCATGACCTGGATGACTAAGAATCTTTATAGACATCCAGAGTGGAATGTACATATTTCTGGACATTGCAATATTGGGAGCTAAAGCTACATCCAGAATTGCTTCTGTTGTAGAAAATGACAGGACACACAAGTCAGCTCTTCAGAGAAGGAAAAGTATATTTGCGCAGGTTCATAGCAAAGAAAAATGGCCTGAACACTGAGTGAAATTCAGGAACTTCCTTATATAGTTTATCACTTTCAGCTAAAGCCATCTGTTAGTTTTGGAAACACCCCTCAAGATTTGCCCTTGAGTTACAGAAAGTATGTCTACAGGATGTCATAATACATGGGTCAGCTAACGGACATGCATAGCTCGTATTTTGAGGAACTAACAATATGTGTCTACCAAACAGATTAACAGCCAAACCAGCAGATGGGCTAAAATAGATGTTTTGCCTCAGCATATTCCATGTACAGACTTCCTTCTAACCTGTGTCTAACCGCACTATGTCCTAAAAGCAAACCTTGCAATTTCTATGTGAACAGTTAAAGCTTAATATCATGAAACCCTAGTCTGATTCAGACTTGAGGCCTACTTTGGTTCAGCCTGCCACCTTACTTCCAAATAAATAGTGACAGAGAAACTAATTTCACTACTGTCTACGATGGTTTGTTGTTGATTTAGTTATCTTATCTACACTTACAAATATATATATATCCACATATACAATTATACCAGGCCAAGCAAACAATCCTTTTAGGTGACGGCCAAAGATAATAATAGAAAGAATTTCAGGACCATTCTTAAGATTTTCAGTTGGGGGCCTGATGAGTCCCAGTCGACTTTCCATTCTGAAGGTCTGATGCCCAAAGTATCTTTTCTACTAGCGATTTCCTACATGAGAAAGGAGTAAAGTTCCTTTGCTCATTTCCTTTGCCTTTGTAGTTTCCAAAATCTTGTAGAACTAGAGCATGTGGGCTGAAGCATGAAGGAGGAATATGCAAACAAAAGAAGAGAATCACACATTTTCCACAGTACAAGTAAAATGCGATATTGCTTTTTACAAATCTCTCCCTACTAAGCGATGAACATTTTCTCAAGTGCATGAGATTGTTAAATGTGAGCAATCTATCAGAGAATACAGTGTGAAATGAATGTGGCACATGAAGTAATTTTGGCGTGATGCCCTGCAGGTTTATGAGATATACAATAATATAAATCCTCATTGCCCTCCTTGTGTATATATGGGGGTGAACTTTAATATATTACTTTTCCAAACTTTGGGGTTCCCCATGAACATAGAGATTCTTCATTTTAGTGAGACCTTGGTTCCCATTCTGTCAGCAATCACAACCTAGGTTTGAGAGAGGAAGTAACAAATAACATGTCAATAGGCATCTCTAACTGTTGTACGTCTTTATTATCATTCATTGGAGATGCTCTGGAGTACATTGTTCATCTGATGGTACAGCTTCAACAGGAATTATACCAGGCTTGGAAAAACAAAGCATATGCAGGATGCATTGTTTCATGCGATGCTTGTTTCTTCCATGCCTCTGCCAAAAATAAAGTAAACACTTCATGTGTAAAAGATGATTGGCAAAATAAATAAATAAATAAATAGCATTCTTCAGACATAATCCCCCCACTTCATTTTATATTGATGTCCAACACACCTTTCATCTGAGGTGCCTTAAAAAAAAAGAAATACTCCAACAATTTCAGATTTGTTCTCAACCCAGATTTATCACCCTTTGTCAGGGGTGGGTTCCTGCCAGTTCTAACCTCTTCTAAAGAAGAGGTTCCACAAATCTACAGTGCCGTTTAGAACCGGGTCCAGCTCCCTCCCCCCGCCCGTCCGCACATCATCAAGATGAAGAGCGAGAGGAGGAATTCTGGGAGTTGAAGTCTACAAGTCTTAAAGCTGTCAAGTTTGAACATCCCTGGGGTTTTTTTTTTCTAAAGGTTTAGGGGTGCAAGGGTCTTGTAACTTGACCTACAGCTACAGAAGAGGTTCCAAAATTTTTTGAAACCCACCACTGGTCCTTGGATATGATTATTCTACACTATCATGCTCCTATTTATAAAACTCAGTGCCTCTGTGAAAGGTAAGGATGACTACTGTGTTTGTGGTGCAATCAGAACATGGCGTGTGTTGAAGTTGTTTTAACGCAAACCAAAGATGCCTTTTAAAAAACAAGTTGACATCCTATTCTTATTCATGCCAGTGCTGTGTGTGAGGTAATTTAAGGTGGTTCTGACAAGTGTCGGCATCTTCATATCTGGTCACATGGGCGGCAAGCCACTCCCATCCGGTCACATGGGTGGCAAACCACTCCCACAAAGAAGGCCACACCCACAGAGTAGGTTCGAACAATTTTTGAAACCCACCACTGTTGATATTGTATTCCATGGTGAGCACATTCTTCTGCATTGATTGGACACTGAGCTGGGAGAACATTTGCAACTACTGCTTACCCAATACTGATTTTTTTTAGCTCACCATGATTCCATCATGAGTGGAACAGCATTAACCAATCAGTTATTCATGCTGACTTTTGACTCCTGCTCTTTTGAGGTTGGATTGTGATAGCTTTCGGATGTGAGAGAACATTGATTCTATTTATTTTGCTTAAAAGCCTAGATGGTGAGAGGGAGAAAATAAAGCAGCTTTTGGCCTTGCAAGGAATATGCAAGGAATGAGAAACAAAATTAGTTAAATTCAGTCAGATTGGTAACGAAGAGTTTCATGTGATCTTGTTTGAAGCCTTGACCATGTTAGACAACAGCAAAAAGTTTGCAATCATAAATAACTCCTTTTCCCTATTTTTCCCTTTCTCTTTCTGTTACTCAGATGTTGAATGTGTGGCTCATTTTATTATTGCAAATGCTGTGGCAGTAATCTTTTACTGCTTCCAGTACAAGCCTACAGCATTAAGTTAGTATAAAATTACATATAGTTTAATATATCTGTACAACACCTTTAAACAAGCTTCTCTAGGCAGGAAGGTTATCCGTCTTATAAATCTATTATTCCATTGTACATCTTGATAGCCTAGCATTGCTTCTAGCCATGTTTAAGCATTAAATAGTGCATTATTATTTCACATAAATCAACCAGAGATGTGTGAATTCATAAATTTTGCATTTGCACAGACAGTATTTTAAACGTTTTACAGCTTCGTGGGAACTTGCAGTGGGAGCCTATATACAATCAGTGCTGTAGAAATTTAAATAAAATTTAATGTCACTATTATTTCTTTTCTAAGTCATTGCTTACATCATTTCAAACTGTGTTAACTGTGACTAAAATGATAATTAAAAACCAAAACATCAGTGACGGTTTGCGCATTGGCATGGGAAATCAAATTTTTGTGAGGAGGAGTCACAAGATCTAATTTTCTTTTGAGTTGATAGCTGCAGCTGATAGCTGATATTTTAAAATATCAATGTTGTGTTGTTAATCCCATAATAGATTTTTATAAGCGCAACAGCTACCTGTTAATAGGGGAGAAAACAGTATGAACAGGCCACCCATTTGGAAGAGAAAATGGATTTGCAGTTAGAGAACTATAGTTAAAAAATGTGCCCTATATATGCTTCAAGGCACTCTGATTTACTATTACTTTTTGTATTTCTGGGCTCAGCTTTGGATCTTCAACTAGATTTCTGATTTGAGCATGTAGTTTATGAACTAAGTTCAGTTCAAATTAAGCCCCATTGATATAAAAATAAGTGCTATAAATATATTTTACTACAGTACTGCCCTGTTAATCTAAAATAGGGAGTAAGTGGCAAGGACAGCATTGTTTATAGTCCACTTCTGTCATGAGAAGGCCAAAGCTAGCAGTGAATGAACTTTGAGCCAAATTGAGTTATTTAATCCTCCTTTTTCTATTTCTTCTGGTGATTTTTCTCTTTGTGCTCCCAAAATATGTGGCTTCTGGGGAAAGGGGAAAAGTCGAAAGATCTGACCTAAGAACACTTTAAATTGGTTCTTAAAAGTAGCCTGCTTATGTATGAAATTAGTTCACAAAAACCACAGTTCTTTTCTTTTGGCTATTTTGGATGAGTTTGATGATTAAAATAAAAAAATATATCTGGAAGACACCAAGTTTCAAAAGTGCATAGATTACATTTACCTCACAATGGCTAGTTTTAATGGTTCCACGTGGCTGCTGTGATCATAATTTGAGTCACGCTTACATAGTGACTCTCTATGAGGACTTGGTCATTTCTTGAAGCCACAGCTAATGACAATGAGATAGAACTGGAGCAGTGGTGGGTTTCAACATTTTTTGGAACCTCTTCTGTGGGAGTGGCTTGCCAGGCATGTGATTGGGTGGGCGTGGCCAACTTGTAAAAGGTGGTGAAACTCACTTAACAACGCTCTTGCTTAGCAACCAAAATGTTGGCTCAGGAACTCTGGCATTTGAAGCACGCAAGTCTTAAAGCTGTCAAGTTACAAGACCCTTGTACCCTTAACCCTTTAGAAAAAAAAACCCCAGGGGTGTTCAAACTTGACAGATTTAAGACTGGTGGACTCCAACTCCCAGAATGCCTCCTCTTGCTCTTCATCTTGATGATGTGTGGACGGGCGGGGGGAGGGAGCTGGAACCGGTTCTAACCGGCACTGTAGATTTGTGGAACCTCTTCTATAGAAGACGTTAGAACTGGCAGGAACCCACCTCTGAACTGGAGTGACCTGGAGTAGATGTGGAATCCTGCTGCAAGCCCAACAGGCAATCACAAATTGACAACTGATTGTAGAGAGAAATGTAAAGTGACTACCATCTTTTAGTTATAAGATCTGCTCCAAGATTCTCTACGTCTGATAAAGATGTGTGGTAAAATAGGCAATGCAGATTCTTCTTAACAGAGGTGTAATATAGCATTATAACCAGGGAAGTTAGCCCTCTTCATTTCATCATGTTTTAGATGGTTCTCCTCTCTCTCTTTCTTTCCCTTCCTCCCTCTCCTCCCTTTCCCTCCCTCTCTCTCTCCCTCCCTCTCTCTCTCCCTCTCTCTCTCCTAGATTCCAGCATCTGAAATTGTTAACGAAACATGAATGCGTATTAGCCAGGGTGCATACAAATGCCTGTGAACAATGGCCACCGGACCACAGAATATAATATGGACATTGTTACTTCAATAAAAACTTGAGAATTTTTTTCTGAAAATATTTTTCTTCAGAACTTATGCTTTGAAATTTGAACCAAAAGCAAATATCTGATATAGAATACCCTTCCCCTTTGGTTATAATGGCTGGGAATTCTAGGAGTTGTCTAGATGCCCAAGACATATAGAGCACCTATATTTTGGAAAGTCCTCTTCCAGAATAATCATAATAAAAATTTTCTAGGAATTCTTAAGATACAGGCGAAAGAAAACAATAAACCACAGTTTCTTTAATGATTGTTCAAAGTTACAACGGCTCTGAAAAATGTGACTTATGGCTGTTTTTTTTTTTTTTACAGTTAACGACCTTTGCAGCATCCCCATGATCATATGATCAAAATTCACATGCTTGGCAACTGGTTCATGCTTATGATCATTGATGTGCCCCAAGGACATGTGATCCGCTTTTGCGACCTTCAGACAAACAAAGTCAATGGGAATGATAGATTCAATTAACAACTAGGCTACTAACTTATCAACTGCATTTATTCACTTAACAACCGTGGGAAGAAAGGTCACAGTAAAATGGAGCAAAGTCACTTAACAAATGTCTCACTTAACAACACAGATTTTGGGCTTAATCGTGATCATAAATCGAGGACTACCTCTGTTATCTAATTCAAGCTAAAAAGTATGGAGGACTTTTAGCTGTCTCAATTTCTTCTTTTTCTATCAGCTGAACCCAGTGAACCAAGACAGAGAACTGAAATAATGATATGTTCCGACCTCCCTCGTCCTACACCAAAGCACGCCAAGACAAAGATACTGCAAGGATTTATTGACACACAGACAGGACCTTGGCAGCAATCCAGCACAGACAAAGCGGTGGCAGCAATCCAGCACAGACCAACCTTGGCAGCAATCCAGCCTGCCAAGCTAGCCACGAAAGTTCTCCAGCTCAAATGAATTACGTTGACTCCTGCAAAAGGGCCTGTGCACATCATTCCTTTTATAGTCTTGAGAGGAGCCTAATTACCACCAGCTGAGTGCAATTATCTCCTGTAACTGCGCAACTGTTCCTTACACCTATTAGCTCTTTGGTGCCTGGCGTCCAGGAACAACTCCCTTGGCTCCTCCCCACTGCTCCAATGCATGACGTCCGGATCACACTCCCTTGTCTCCTCCCCACTGGCCCAAGGCTCAGGCGCCTCCTGGTGGCCAACCAGCCTCTCTGCGCCCTGCTCGGAGTCGGAACCCTGTCCAGGGTCCTCCACATCCTCCAGAGCCGACTCATAGGGCCCCTCGCTGTCGGAGTCTGGTGGCAGCTCCAACGGCTCTTGCTGGGCCACAACAATGATGTGTCACAATTTCTGGGGCAAAGGAGGAGAGGGAAAGTTCCCCAGCAGTTGTGGATCCACCATCTGCTAGCTGAGTAAATTGATGATGAGATCTTGATCACTTGAATGATGCATCTGATCATTTAGCAGCAAATGAACACACACCATGACATCAAACAATGAAGTCATAAAAACCCTGTATAAGAATCTTATTGCACGCAGGATCCCCCGAATACAGACGCATGCTATTCTCTACATATTATGAGTGTCACCTCTGAAGCGAACCTGGCTGAAGCCATCCTGTCCTACCTCACGGTGGTCACAAAGCCTGAGAAGGAAGGAGACATGTTCTTAGAGGACTCTAGCTGCCTTGGAGTTCTGCTTTCAATGGGTGCATTACTTGGAACGCTGACAATGAGTTTGTTGTACATGTGCCATAAATGAATCTTCTTCCTGCTGTGGAACAATCTTACTAAGTGTTGCTTTTGTGTTTCTTTCTACCCAATTACTAACATTCATTGAATTGCTGATATTTAGCCATGCCCTTTTCCACATACTTTGCCAGGGCATCCTAAAGCATCAAGTATCTCAATCATTCATTGCTGGGGTACCCCTTAATCCCTTTCTCCTATTTTATAGAGCCGAGGTGGCGCAGTGGTTAAATGCAGCACTGCAGGCTACTTCAGCTGACTGCAGTTCAGCAGTTCGGCTGTTCAAATCCCACCAGGCTCAAGGTTGACTCAGCCTTCCATCCTTCCAAGGTGGGTAAAATGAGGACCCGGATTGTTGTTGGGGACAATATGCTGACTCTGTAAACCGCTTAGAGAGGGCTGAAAGCCCTATGAAGCGGTATATAAGTCTAACTATTGCTATTGCTAACTATTGCTTTTGGGCAGGACTTTTTTCTTTTTCTGGTACTCTCATGATTAACATGCTAGGACAACAAACAAGGCCAAGACCAAGATTAATGATATTCAGGAGACCATTGTCTAAAGATTAAATCTTTTGTTAAAATGATGATATAAGTGCTAAGATATATGAGGCTTTCAGCAGCCTAAAGCTAAAGAGAATAATAATAAACATTAGCATTATACAAGGGGAGGCTAAGGATTATAACAGAAGCATGTCTCGTTATCATCAATAAAATCTAATGGCTGTTTTGATTTTGTCTTCCCTCCCATTATTTTGGTGACTCATAAAACACACAAAATTGTTGGAAGCTTTGTTTTTAAAGGCACAATTGTCTGCCTTCTCTGTGTGCTGGACTATAAATCACACACTTGTTTAGATTCTATATTCTCCTTGCCAACAAAGTGCGTGTAGTCAAGGCTATGGTTTTCCCAGTTGCAATGTATGGCTGTGAAAGTCGGAACCATAAGGAAGGCTGCGCGCCAAAGAATTGAGGCCTTTGAACTATGGTGCTGGAGAAAGACTCCTGTGACTCCCTTGGACTGCAAGTTGATCAAACCGGCCAGTTCTAGAGGAGATCAACCCTGACTGCTCTTTAGAAGGCCAGATCCTGAAGATGAAACCTCAAATACTTTGACCACCTAATCAGAAGGAAGGACTCACTGGAGAAAGAGCCTCATGATGGTGAAGATTGAGGTCAAAAGAAGAAGGGGACGACAGAGAATGAGGTGGCTGGATGGAGTCACTGAAACAGTCTGCATGAGCTTAAATGGACTCCAGAGGATGGTAGAGGACAGGAAGGCCTGGAGGAATGTTGTCTATGGGGTCGCGATGGGGTCGGATACGACTCGCAGCTAACAACAACAAAATTCTCGCAACAATGAAAGCCAGTTCAGACTAGCGGTTAAGGGCACCAGACTAGAAATCACGAAATGGTAAGTTCTAGACTTGCATTAGGCATGAAAGCTGGATGGATGACTTTTGGCCAGTCACTTTCTCTCAGTCCGTGATGTCAGGCTCAATCAATCAATTTTGTCCCAACCAATGGATCAACACTCAATTGATCTGAAAAAAGTAGACCCCTGTAATTTGTGGAAAATGCTAGGGGGAAAAATGGTCCTTTGCAATGCTATGGCCACTGTCCCCACTTTCTTTTGCAAAACTTTTGCAAAATTGCTTCGGTTGAAGCAATTACTACAGAAATTGCATTTTCCTTGTTAGGCCAGAATGCATTATCTTCTCTTCAGTTCTTGAATAAAAACCTTACTATGTAAACACACACATACATACATACACACATCCATGTGTTTCTATACATTTCATAAGATGTATATTTATGCCACATAGTAGCCAGGACTGCCTTTACAATCAATTTGTTCTTTCTCAAAGGATGAATATCACTCCTCAATGGCACAGAGAAGATATGAATAAACAACTTACATAAATGGGCTTCACTTCCAGTTAGCTTTGTTTATACATCATTCTGAATAGAGAACAGTATTGTTTAGAAGGTAAACGTAATCATATTGAGAAGTTGTTTAAGTGAAAAATTGATCTGGCATGACAGAAGATAGAAATGGAAATAGACCAGGGAATGAACATACATACTATACGGATACATATACATACACACACACACACACAACACACACACACACACACACACACACACACACACGGCATATGTGTCCTTTTTTGATAAGTTTTTCCCATGTATTTTTATACAGGTTATTTTTTTGGTTAGAAAATATATTGCCACATTCTTAGAACTACTACAGCAAAGCTGTATTTTGAACCAGTAATTCATTTGGGACATATAAAATTTGACTCAAATATTGATTTGGAAAGTATGAATTTGAGCATATTGAAATGTAAACAAATGGTAAATTTGCGAAATTTATCAAAATGTGAAGACAGCAAAATTCTTTCCCCAACACCATCTATTTCTTGTTTAGTCTTCCAAATTAGAGCGAAGATGTTGGAATAATATGTTAAAAGACAATGGGGTTGAACTGCTCAGCAATATAATAAAATGGCCGTAAGAACAGAATGTGCGTTAATTTGCTTTATTTGATTTCCCCAACATCCAATTAAAAAGGTTAAATCTAGGAACCAGCCCAATCTGCTGATCATTTGCTAGAGACATTTTATGGAGTATCCTCTTTCCCCTTCTTCAAATACTTGTTGAATCAACTGAACGAACATTTGTCAGTGAAAAGTGTTAAGCACTTCTTTAAGAAAGAGTTGCTAAATAATTAAAATGACTGTGATAAAGTTGTCTTAGTTTAAAATAGACCACTTTTATCAGTGGGTTTAATGAATTGTGCTTTTATAGGATGAAATAAATCCAAGCGCTTATCCTAGAAATACTGCTCTCAGTGGGATGTTTTATAGGATACAGTAAGGCGGGAAGCAAGCGAGCAAAACTACAGGCATATTTCATTCTGTTCTACTTGTACCTCTGAAAAAGAGGTGGGTTCCTACCGGTTCGCACCTATTTGGTAGAACCGGTCGTCAAATCTACCGAACCGGTTAGAAGAGGTTCCACTAGTGGACCCAGAAACAGGCCACACCTACAGAAGAGCTTCCAAAAATTTTTGAAACCCACCACTGGTCCTTGGATATGATTATTCTACACTATCATGCTCATATTTATAAAACTTTAATGCAAACCAAATATGCCTTTTAAAAAACAAGTTTACATCATATTATGCATGCCAGTGCTGTGCGTGAGGTAATTTAAGGTGGTTCTGACAAGTGTCATCGGCATTCATATCCAGTCACATGGGCAGCAAGCCACTCCCATCCGGTCACATGGGTGGCAAGCCACTCCCACAAAGGACGCCACCAGTGGTGGGTTTCAAAAAATGTTGGAACCTCTTCTGTAGGTGTGGCCTGCTTTCCGGGTCCACTGATGGAACCTCTTCTAATAGGTTCGGTAGATTTGATGAAGCGGTTCTACCGAATAGGTGCGAACTGGTAGGAACCCACCTCTACTACATAGGTAATGTGGTCATATGCAAAATATTTACCTTCCAGAAAGAAACAAAGCAATGGGTGAAGAATGCATCTGGAATCTATGTTCAACTCAAGGCATAGGGCATCCACAGGGGGTGAGAAGCAAATGAAAGAAACATGTGATGCAGTATCACACTTCAAACTTTGCCCTTTTTTATTTTGGTCGTGATATTGCATCAGTGGTGGGATTCAAATAATTTAACAACCGGTTCTCTGCCCTAATGACCATCTGGGTAGGTGGGGCTCGGGGGTGACTGGGTGGGCGTGGCCAACTCAAGGTCACTCAGGTCAATGAGCGCTTCGCCTTAGCTGTTACAATGTCATAAGGGTTAACCAGAGAGCCAGTTTCTGTAAGCAGGGCAATAAAGATTAGGCTAGAAAAAACACCAGAATGTTTCCTTCCTGCCTTCCTTACAGGATTAGCCCTGTAAAAGTGGAAAAAAACAAAAGGAGATTTCCTCCATCAATCGGTTCTCTGAACTACTTAGAAAGTTACCAACCGGTTCTCCCGAATAGGTGCGAACTGGCTGAATCCCACCACTGTATTACATGCAGACAAAAGAGGAGAAGGTAAATTAATTTTTTAACTGAGCAGAAATACTGTTGGAAGTACATGTTATGCTTGGGGCTGGTACTTTGCAATACAATAGTTTCCCATTTATTAAATAAATTCATTGATACAGGAGGTATGGGCAAGGGATATGTTGGTAATGGGTTGCATCCCTCGAAATTTAAGCGCCAGTAATTCTCACTACCGTATAAAAAATGTTATCTTCCCCCTTTCTCTTGTTTTCTTTGTGTTTGTTTGTGATTTAGGGGTTGAGCAATCAGAATATATTGGCTCTACCCTTGTTTGGTACTCATAGAGTACCAGAAAGGAGCTTTGAGATCACAATTAGCCCAGTCTACCATCCAGGTATCTGGCATGTGCCAAACATATCTACAACCCAGTGGTGGGATTCAAATAATTTACCGACCAGTTCTCTGCCCTAATGACCAGCTGGGTAGCGGGGCTCGGTGGTCATGTGATCATGTGGGCATGGCCAAGTCAATGTCACTCAGGTCGATGGGCGCTTCGCCTTAGTTGTTACAATGGTAACAAGGGTTAACCGCAGAGGCAGTTTCTGTAAGCAGGGCAATAAAGATGAGGCTAGAAACAACACCAGAATGTTTCCTTCCTGCCTTCCTTACGGGATTAGCCCTGTAAAGTGGGAAAAAAACAAAAGATTTCTTCCAACAACCGGTTCTCCGAACTGCTTAGAAAGTTACCAACCGGTTCTCCTGAATAGGTGCAAACTGGCTGAATCCCACCACTGCTACAACCACTTGCAATCAACATAAACCCTATGCAAGAGAATCCTTAAAAGAAACCCAAATTGTGCATCAAATCTTGGCAATGTGAGAAGACTAGTGTATAGGTTTGTGGTTTCAATCAGAAGGAGAAGTCATATTAAAAGATACAGACTCTGCATGTTTTTTTCTTATTTCTCGTCATATTTTATTCTGAATTTTCAGTAGTGGTAGATGTATTAAATATGAGGGGAAATTGTTTTTAGCATCTATTTTAAAAATTAATTTAAACTTACATAGCCATAGCATTTTAGCCCTAAGGTGCCCCAGGGTTTCTTTTATTGGTCCATTAATACTCACCCGAGTGGTTTGAACACACCTCGGGTAAGCTTTAATGAAGCACTAAAATATATGCTGTAGTGCCTTATTGTAATGCAGGTAACCATTCTTACTAAATTAAATCTATTTCATCCATCTGTCTTAGATTTTTTTTCAATAGCAAACCCATCCTCTAAGTGCAGATTAGTAACCAAAATGATGATAGCAGATACCAGCAAAGTTTCACACAAACACACACAAATCAAATTTCCCTGGAAATAAATATGGAGTTGGAGATCCAACAACAGAGGTGGGTTCCTACCAGTTCACACCTATTCAAATCTACCGAACCGGTTAGAAGAGGTTCCACCAGTGGACCCGGAAAGCAGGCCACACCTACAGAAGAGGTTCCAAACTTTTTTGAAACCCACCACTGGTCCTTGGATATGATTATTCTACACTATCATGCTCATATTAAAAACTCAGTGCTTCATGAAAGGTAAGGATGACTACTGCGTTTGTGGTGCAATCAGAACATTGCGTGTGTTGAAGTTGTTTTAACGCAAACCAAAGATGCCTTTAAAAAAAACAAGTTTACATCCTATTCATGCATGCCAGTGCTGTGTGTGAGGTAATTTAAGGTGGTTCTGACAAGTGTCGTCGGCATCTTCATATCGGTCACATGGGCGGCAACACTCCCATTTGATCACATGGGCGGCAAGCCACTCCCACAAAGGAGGCCACACCCACAGAGTAGGTTCGAACAATTTTTGAAACCCACCACTGTCCAACAAGTATGGCTTGGAATATGACTGGGGTGAAAAACAGAAGCCCACAGGAAATGTTGGGGTGTATCTGGCATAGGTCTTCTTGGCATCCTGAACAGAGAATTCTGCGTTTGTTTACAGTTTATGTTTATGCAAAAATATAAACTAGAGTATATAGTTGCAGATTTCATTTCATTGACAATTACCGCTCCAGGGTAACCTGAAGGAAGCAGATACTCTAGACTCATTTCAGTTGGGTTTCAGGCCAGGGATCAGGATGGAGATAGCATTGATCATGCCTGTCAATGAACTTTAGGAAACCTGGGATGCTCCTTGATATCTCAGCAGCCTTTGATGCAATCAACTATGGATCCTGTTGGGCCAGTTTTGGAGATTGAAAGTAGAAGGCCGTGTTTTGCAGTGGTCCTTGTCTCCCTGTGTTTGGCTTCACTTGCTGTTCACAGGGGATAAGAGGTCACCCACACAATCTTTATTTGAGGGCTGTCAGGGCCCAACATTCCCCTTTTTTTTGAATCAGGTATCTTCAATAGACTGATGATACTCAATCATACATCTTGACTCTAGGCTGATCAAGTGATTCTGTCAAGGCTGCTTCACTTAATAACCAAGAAAAAACCACTCAACTCCATTTTGCAGAATTAAGAATACTTTTACTGATGATAAGTAAATAGAAGCTAAGCAAAGCTGGATCTGAGCAAAAGCGCGCGAAAGCATTAGATATCAATACATGACCCATTCCCCTCCCCTTGGTAACCCAGTCCATACTCCAATCGTATATCTCCACAGCTAGCAATAGCAATAGCAGTCAGACTTATATACCACTTCATAGGGCTTTCAGCCCCTCTAAGCGGTTTACAGAGTCAGCATATCGCCCCCAACAACAATCCGGGTCCTCATTTTACCCACCTCGGAAGGATGGAAGGCTGAGTCAACCCTGAGCCAGTGAGATTTGAACAGCCGAACTGCAGAACTGCAGTCAGCAGAAGTAGCCTGCAGTGCTGCATTTAACCACTGCGCCACCTCGGCTCTCAGGCTCGGCTGTCAGGTGGGAGACATCTTCAAAAATCATCATCAGGTTGGTATTGCCGGACAGTTGGCCTTGGCGGGAAACTCCCCTCCTTTCCACATGCGCAAACGAATGGTGAGAACAACTCCCAAGTAACAGTCCTCCTGTACAGAATATTTCCCTCACCCAAATACCTTGCCCTCCCTCCCCGTTTCATTGGCAGCCGAAAAGCAAGCAGCAAAACAGAGGCTGACAGATTCTGTCAATATCCCAGTGACTGGAAGCTATGCAAGCATGGATGGTAAGGAAAGATTCAGGCTCAGTCCTGACAAGATGGATAGGTTCTATTTGTCCCCTCTGGTCCCATGGTTTCATCTAGCTTTTAATGCGCTTGTTCTTAACCATGTGAAACTAGTTGCTAATCTCTTGGGCTCACAGCTTGAGAGACCGCCTACTGCCAATTACCTCCACTAGACCGATTTGATCGCATCGATTAGGCCTCCTCCGAATCCCATCTTCTAGCCAGTGCAAACTGGCAACTACCCGGAGGAGAGCCTTCTCGGTGGCTGCTCCGTCCCTTTGGAACGAACTCCCCGTGGAGATTCGGACCCTCACCACCCTCCAGTCCTTCTGCGCCGCTTTAAAGATCTGGCTGTCCCGGCTGGCCTGGGGTTAAGATTGTAGCCCCATTCGAATTGTGCGATTGTGTTTTTCTTTTTAACATGCTGTATTGTCTATTGTTTGTCTTCTCCCCCTCCCTCTTTTGAATTGTGAGCTGCCCTGAGTCCCCCAGGGAAAAGGGCGGCATACAAATAAAGGAAAAACAAACAAAACAAAAACGAACAGCTCCCACTCAAAGAACAAGTGGCATTTCTGAGCAAGAGGTCTTTGTGGAGCGATACCTTTTGCCCACACTTGCACCTTACCTAGACTCAGGGATCTTCACAAAGTCACTTATGCCTCGGTCACCTCCTGATTGGATTACTGTAATATGGTCTACGTGGGGCTGCCTTTGAGGGTCATTTGGAAGCTGGTTAAGAATTCGGTAGCACAAGCAGTGAATGGTTGTCATAGTATTAATGTGTCTTTGTAGCTTTGTAAGCTATACTGGTTTTTCCACTGGCTTCTGAGCACAATTCATGTGGCTGGTTATCATCTATGTCGGAGCTGGGATGTTACTTGAAGGCCTGCCTCTTCATAAATTTCTACCCGTCTGATCAGGTCAGCTAGACTGAACATGCTTCAGCTCCCATCTCTTAAGCACTATCTTCTTATAGAATGTAAGGAGCGTACATTCTTGTCCCATGCCCTTTGGAATTATATTCTCTTGGAGATTTGTAGCGTTCCCATCCTTCTGACTTTTTACAAGCTATTTAACACTCAGTTGTTTTTCCAGATCCTCAGCTAGGATAGGTATCTGTTGTGGCCCAGCAGGTGCCATTGGAGCTGCCACCAGATGCCGACAGCGAGGGGCCCTATGAGTCGGCTCTGGAGGATGTGGAGGACCCTGGACAGGGTTCCGACTCTGAGCAGGGTGCAGAGAGGCTGGTTGGCCACCAGGAGGCATCTGAGCCTTGGACCAGTGGGGAGGAGACAAGGGAGAGTGAGCCGGACGCCAGTAGTGAGTTGTTCCTGGATGCACGCCATCGAAAAGCTACTAGGCGTCAGGAACAATTACGCAATTACAGGAGGTGATTGTACTCAGCTGGTGGTCATTAGGCTCCTCTCCAGACTATAAAAAGCTACTTGTGCACGCGGCCCTCTTTGCAGAAGTCAACGCAGGATTGAATGTCGGAGGACATTACTGTGAGCTTGGCAGGCTGGATTGCTGCCAAGCCTTATCTGTGTTTATTTCTGCCTGAGTTTGTCTGAGTTGCTGCCAAGGTCCTTATCTGTTTTTTATGCTTGGCTTTCAGCCACCGAGGTGTTGGTGTCTTGCTATTAAAGTACTTTCCAGTTAACCTTGTCTTGGCATTCGTTACTGGACGGAGGAGGGGGTCAGAACAGGTATCTAACCCCTTTCTTGGATTATTTCCTGCTTGGCTTTCTTCTTTTTCCTCTATTTCTCTATATTTTGCATCCTTTTAAATTTTATTTATTAGCCATCCAATTCTTAGTAGTTCTTCTCTTTTCAATTCTTTTACATACATACATGATGTTCCTCCTCAGTGATTAGTTGGGAACGGCACAAGAATGTACCATTGTACAGCATACAAAATAAAGATGGGATGTAAATCTAATTAACCGAAATATGGTCAGGTCCCATCATGATATACAGTCAAAGATACTGTATATACTCGAGTATAAGCCTAGTTTTTCAGCCCACTTTTTGGGCTGAAAAAAGCCGCCTCGGCTTATACTCAAGTCAGTGAAAAATTTGCCCGAAATGGAGGAGAAAAAGGGGCGGGGCCATGCCGCTGGGTGACACTCGTGAATGGCCCAGTGCCCCTGTGAGTTTCCCCTCCCTCTGTGTCAGTTTGCCGCGCAGCGCGCACCGCACCATCCCCCCTCCTCACGTTCTAATGTAATGCAGGGCTGTCTTACGATTCCCCTTCCTCCCCCTCCTGCTGCTCTGCAACGATGTCCCACCTCCTCCTTGTTATGGCAAGCAGCCACATAGCGATGTCCCACCTCCTCTGGTACAGTGATCCAATGATAGGAATCACTGTGCCGTGTGTCATAGGAGACGGGACATCGCTCCCGCGGCTGCACGGGATCATCATCACAGCGGAACATCAGCATCATGAGGTGAGTGAAGTATTTCATTGAATACACCGCTAGTTTACTGTTTTTCTTTGAAAAAATATTCAAAAACATTATTGGTATCTATTTTTATTTTTGAAATTTACCGGTAGCTGCTGCATTTCCCACCCTAGGCTTATACTCGAGTCAATAACTTTTCCAGTTTTTTGTGGTAAATTAGGTGCCTCGGCTTATATTCGGGTCGGCCTATACTCGAGTATATACGGTAGTACAGTTTGTGTCATGGCAGTGTAATATTGCAACAATGACAATTGATATTTTGCGTATTGTGTATACATATGTAGGCAGATAAACCTAGCCAGGAGATGGAATTCACCAAGCCAAATTATCATGCAGGGGTCGTAGGCTTTTCAATGGAGACCAGCAATAATTTCTTGGAATTTTGGGGACAGAAATGACTCAAAACGCTAAAAGGTGAATTGCCTCCTTTGAATTATGAATTGCCTATTCACTAAAATGTGAACTGCCCCATTTCTCTGTAATATGTCTCCTTTAACTTGACTAAGCTAAAAAGATCATCACAAACCATTGACAGTTGTTACGGATTTAACATTCTCTGAGGACTAATGTAGATTAGTTAATGCAATAATTTTTCCAATTGTTACTTATGGCTGTGAAACCTGGACTCTGAGAAAGGTGTACAGGAGAAAGGTGGACATCTTTGAACTGGGGTGCTGGAGGAGGCTATTACGCATCCCATAAACTGCACAAATAACAAGTCTTAGACCGAACCTCACCAAAAATTTCACTTGAAGCCCAGAAAGCCAAACAGAGGCTTTCATACTTTGGTGATGTCATGAGAAGAGACTTACTCAAAAAGTCAATCATGCTGGGAACGATCAGCAGAAAAAGGAGAAAGGGCCTCCGTAGCAGGGGTGGGTTCCTGCCAGTTCTAACCTCTTCTATAGAAGAGGTTCCACAAATCTACAGTGCCATTTAGAACTGGTTCTGGATCCCCACCCCCGCCCGTCCGCATCATCAAGATGAAGAGCGAGAGGAGGAATTCTGGGAGTTGAAGTCCACAAGTCTTAAAGCTGTCAAGTTTGAACACCCCTGGGTTTTTTTTTTCCTAAAGTGTTAGGGTTTCAAGTATCTTGTAACTTGACAGCTTTAAGACTTGCGTGCTTCAAATGCCAATTTCTGAGCCAACATTTTGGTTGCTAAGCAAGAGCGTTGTTAAGTGAGTTTCACCACATTTTACAAGTTGGCCACGCCCACCAGTCACATGGCTGGCAAACCACTCCCACCTGGTCACATGGCTGGCAAGCCACTCCCACAAAGCTTGCCACACCAACAGAAGAGGTTCTAAAAATATTTGAAACCCACCACTGCTCCGTAGACATTATAAAGGATGACCGTCACAGATCTGAAGGAGATGGTGAGAGATAGAAGGACATGGACAGTGCTGATCCATAGAATGGTTGAGGTTGGACACCACTGAATGGCTGATGATGATGAAGGACATTATGCACATAACAGTGAATGCCACAATTCTCCTTTGAAAATATATTTCTATTAGAGACCACAGAAGATAGAAACATTGGAAGGAGTGCAACATGGGTCTATTCTTCTGTGATACAATGTGCTACTTTGGCAGAAAATAGTTGGTCAACCCCCCTCCCCCCAAGACCCCGCTTATTGAAGATGTTGAAATTAGTACTGTCCATCTCAGTGCCTCCCTTGATTTTATTATCTGTTCCATATATTTCACTTATACAACATATGGTGGCTTTTGTAGTTTCTAATAATAGTGGTCAGCAGCTGTAATTTTTCTTTTACATCTGGTTTTCAAAATGAGGGCAAAAAGCTGTGTGATAAGTTGCAGGGAATTCCCCCCCCCTTCCCCCTTTGCCTGTGAGGCTGATAATGTTTTGCAACTCTGAGTCTTCTGTTTTTCTAGGATTTAAATATTTAATAAGAAATTGCTTACAGCTTTTTTGTGCCTTAGTGATGATAATATTAAAATAGGCTTTTCCTTGTCTTCCTGATTCCCTGAGATATAAGCAATATTTCATTACAGAGGAGAGTGTTTTGTTAATACATGCAGCAGTGCAGAGAATAGAGGGTTAAAGAATACTTTACTGAAACTAGTTCCACTAAAATCTTGAGGACTTAAATTAGTAGTGATTGATTTAATTGTTGGTTTTAATTTATATATCTTAATATTTCTATATTAATCCCAAAATCCATTATGTCTTTAATTCTATGGAAAACTAGATTATTGCCACATATTTCGTATGAATTTCTTTGAAAATATTAGTATGATTGGCATGCTTTTTCCTCTGATACTCTTTAAAAGTGAATTTGTTCACCTCACTATGATGAGGTATATTAATTTAATATCTTGAAAGCAAAAAAGCTCCTCTGAAGCTTAAAGATAACAAAAAAAATTAAATACCAATTTTATTATGTCTAACAAATTTATGTGTAATTCTGTACATATGGTTCCTTCCTTGTCTTTGTTAGCTTTGGAAATAAGGAAAGAAATCTAATTAAATAAATAGTTTTCAAGGGACTGTATGTATAATAATTGCTCTTAATTATGGTTATAATAGCACTGTAACCATTCTGTCACATAATCATGGGCATCTGTTGGAAATTATCTCAAATACTTGCTTTATAATGTCAACTGTTTTTATTGCGTGGCAAACATTTTCAGCTCCCTCCCCCCAAATGTATCAGTTCATTATGATGTGAATATTCCAAATCTCATCATTCTCTCAGGATTCACCTGTTGGGGTCTTAGTGTTTGCTGAACTTGATTTGCTGGTAATGTTATCTAGTTTGATAAGGAGAGTCCTGTAAGAAAACAACCAAGCTCACTGGACACCAGGAACTTAATATAGTTGTGTTGGAAGAAATATCTATCTGGTTCAGTTGCAGTCCAGGAGAAAGACACTGGATGTCAGGCCTGCAACGGTTCCTTTAAGAATCTTTGGCCTGCCACACTCTTATTAAGGGGGGGATTTAGCAAGGGGTAGAATGTGTTGTTTTCAAAATAAAAAATTCCTTCCTAGAAGCTCAAGGTCATCTTTTGTCTCCCAAACTTTTACACCTGACCGGAAGCAGTTAGGCGTAGACGCCAGCGTGGAAGAAGAAGATTGGGCCATGTGATGGACTGTGGGTGTGGGGACAAGATCATGGACTTTTAACTGGGTGGGATTCTGATGTCATTTCCAGAGTTGGAATTGTATTTGTATTGTATTTATTTGTCTTGTATGCTGCCCACTCCCGAAGGACTCCGGGCGGCTCACAATAGACAAGGGAAGGGGAAAAATGGACAAAGACAACACTTTAAAAACAAAAACTGCAACATTCACAATTTCTGTGGGGCTGGATGTTTCACAAGCCCCCCGGCTGGAGCAGCCAGGACTTGGTGGCTTTGCGGAAGGCCGGGAGGGTAGTAAGGGTCCGGATCTCGACGGGAAGATCATTCCAGAGGGCTGGAGCTGCAACAGAGAAGGCTCTCCCCTGGGGGGTCACCAGCCGATATTGGCTGGCGGATGGAATCCGGAGGAGACCTAACCTGTGAGATCTAATCGGTCTAATTGCTGCCAAGGTTTGTCGGCCTTGCTGCCAAGGTCCTTATCTGTTTGTTTGCTTGGCTTTCAGCCACTGAGAGTCTGGTCTTGTTATTAAAGGACATTCTCATTAAGCTTGTCTCGGCTTTTGTTACTGGACAGAGGAGGGGGTGAGAACACCTGGCGATAAATGTCAGTATTTCACTTAGATTTGCTATATTAGTATTTATTCTTTTTCTAACAAGAAAATAATGGGAATAGATGGACAGATAGTTACTAGAATGGTACAATTTGACACTCAATATCAAATGTAAACCAGACTTGATTTCCCACTCTCCCAAGCTATCATTGAAGACTGCCTGACTTAATTTTGAAGAAAAATCCTCAACAAGAAGACAATTTATGCTATAACTTTCTTCTAACGCTTGAGTTTTTCCTAATGCATTTTGCCCCCGAGGCCTGCTTCAAAGAAGCTGCAGACGAGGAGGTAAACCTTTTTTTTTTTGTTTTCAAGCAGGTGGAAGAATGATAAAGTAGATGATTCCTCCTGGAAATATTCCTGGCACTTATGAAACTAGGTATCAGAAGAAGGAAATCAAAACACCAACAAACCTTTAGGCTAGAACGGTTCTCTTGCTGTTTTAAAATTCTCTGTGTATGGACACTGCCCAGGAATCTGTATTTCTAAAACGAGGAGTACTACAGTGTTTATGAAATTAATACGCCCTAGCGCTCAACTCTATCCGGATATGTACAGTCTGATCTAAAAGTTATTCTCCCAGCCTCTGGCTGATAAAGAATCTCTGCTAAGACTGATGGAACTAACCTGTACGTGTTTGAATAGTAAATGTCAATGATTTATTTCTTTAATACTAAAGCGTGGGTCAGAATTAAAAACTCTTTCTTACTTCCTGAATGTTTGAGGAACATCTCTCATCTAATAATAACACTTAATTTCAAAGTGTATTTTAAATGAAATCACGTCAATCAATATTAATCTTAATAAGATATATTTGTGAGAGACTGCATTTATGTTTGCATTTAAATGTGCGGTTTGAGTTTGAGGTGGAAGATAATAGGAATGAAGGCCTATGAGGACAATGGAAAAAATGACGCGACTGGAAAACACATGAATTCCTCAATCTTAGGTAAGATGAAAAATTGCAGTTTCTTTTTTCCTAAGAGACTTTTTCATTTTTCTTTCTTTATGAAAACAGATGATATACCTCAATAAAAAAAAATCAGAGAACTGATTTCTCTAATCAGAGAAGTGTTGTATCTGTTAGTTGGATAACTCCATGGGACTAAATTTTGAGAATAAATATTGAGGATCACACTGTCAGTTCCTAAAATGTAATATAAATATTTGTATCCCATTTACCAAAGATGGCCAAAGATCCAACTTCTTGTTTCTAATATTTTTAAAAGCTCTTATTGCTTCATCTTAGTCTTCCTAGACTTCTATTATAGCAACTGGTTCTTTGTTCTTAAGAAATAGTAATAAAGAAAGGAAGCTAACTTTTCCAACTTAGTTAGTTCACCTGATCTCAAATGCACTTTATACATTTCAATAGCACTAAGTCACAAACAATAATATCACAATATCCACCTCCAGTTGGGATTGGATGAAGGTAGGGCAATAGTGTTACTAATATATGAGGTGCAGAGGTAGGTTTCTACCGGTTCGCACCGGTTCGGTAGAACCGGTTGGTCAAATCTACTGAACCATTGAGAGGAGGTTCCACCGGTGGACCCGGAAGTAAGTTCCGGAACACCTGTAGAGGGGAAGGAAAGGATGACATTGACTAATGAAATATGTAGTGGTCCATGCATATTCTATAATCCCTCATTAGTGTATAGGGTTACAGTGAGTTTTTTCAGAATAAAAAAATAAATAAATTGTAAAGGAAATCTCACTAAGCCTATATCTATCCCAAAAGATGTAAAGGAAAGCTACAGTCTAGCAAATAAGACTGTAAATATAATCCCACCCACAACTCTTTAAAGTAGACATTTCATGAATCCAGGAAAAAGGTGACACTGCTTTAAAAAGTACCAAGTAGATGCTGTGGGCTTTTAATTTCTATATATTCAAAAACAGTGCCTAGCCCTAACAAACATTATTATTTAATGAATTTAAGTTGTTGCCACTGTTTTGAAGTTAAATTCAGATGTATGGATGCCTCTTTCTTTTCTGTGTAATTTATACCTCTATCTTGCCTGGGAATGCTGACATCTTGGCCACTCCACCCGGTCACATGGCCAGCAAGCCACTCCCACCCAGTCACATGGCCAGCAAGCCACTCCCACAAAGCAGGCCATGCCCACAGAGTAGGTTCCAAAATTTTTTGAAACCTACCACTGATGAGGTGGCATTCATTCGATATTTTGTCACCTGGTCTTAAAGTGAGAGAAGAATATACCAAATATGATGCTACACAAAATATTTCTATGGAAATGGTCCCTAAGCAGCTGTAGAGTTTTAATATAGATGTGGTATTGGAAAGGTACAAAGATAGTATTTGAAAGAGTAAATTGATCACATAAAATAGATACTGACATATTATAAAGACACATGTGTGCCTCTCTGTTTGATCAAACATACAATATCTGTGTCTAACAGTCCCTCAACACCTGTCATTATCTTTACTTGCTGATCTCAGTAAGAACCTTCATAAGGAGCAAATAAAATGTAATCACTGCCCTTATCTGGCAGAAGTCCTGATACCATAATTTTTTTGCCTCATCCCTGTTCCAGGTACAAGAAAAGCAAAATGCTTGCATAGGTGCATATGCGTGTATGCACAGACATGCACAAAACATGAACCCATGCACAGAAATGTGCCCTTCATTTTGTGTACCTTTAGCAGATCATGTGCAATAAATAAATCCCACCTGGTGTCAGCATTCCAAGTATCATGTAGAATTAAATCAGAGTCCAAGGCAAAACCATCCTTAAAGTTCCTATTTAATAAATCAGACATCTTAGCACATCTGTGTAATCCCAATTCCAAAGAGCTTCCTGGGATTCCACCCAGTTAAAAGTTCATGATCTTGTCCTCACACTCACAAATCCATCACATGGTCCAATCTTCTTTTTCCACGCTGGCGTCTCCACCCAGCTGCTTCCGGTGAGGCGTAAAAGTGCGGAGACAAAAGATGATCTTAGCTTCTAGCAAAGAATGACAACAATACATTCCACAATCCTACTCCTGTCTATTCCCCACTCCCATCGACTATACTAATGAAACAGCATAATGAAATAAGAGAAGTGGGACAGGCCAAAATTCTAAAAGGAATATAATTGCAGGCCTGATACCTGGTTCCTATGAGGGAAGGTCAAAAAGCACCTTTCCTCTTGAAACACCTTTTTGAACGCCTAAGTCAAAAAACATGGTAGTTCCTGTGAATGAGGAAGTGGGCTGCAAACTGCTCACAAACCGTAGCCATAGTTTTTCAAGGAAAAGATTACTGTGGTTTAAAACACACCACAGCTGGACTGGAATATAAAGCAGCAACACTCAACAGAGTTTGTATTGGTTCACAAAGAGCTGAAGCTGCTTCTGAATTATCTCAAAGTCCTTATGCAGAAATATCCTTAGTAGTTTGAATGGGAGCATTTATGAACTTTAGGATTTAAATCTGCCTGCCTGTGTCCTGTTCTCAAGCAGATACTTAAAATAGATTTATATGAGGGTGATTTTATTTATCCACGCAATCAAATAATTCAATGGATTTTTTTTCCCAATACACCACTTGGATACTTTAGGAGATCCCCCCACTCCCTTTCATGGTTATTTTGTGAATTGATCTTTTATAGTAACATGAAGAAACCACATCTGTAGGTTAGGTAACAATGTATTTCTCAAAGTTCCCATTCCATAACTGGACATATTTCTAGATGAAAATTTCCCCAAATCAGAGGGAAATACAACAACAACACAACAGGAGAAATAGCTGCAAAATGTAATTAATGTCTTTGGCTAAAGAGGAACAACATTAATGGATAGCAGATAGTTTCCTATTTGAGTTTTACAATAGTATACCTTTCCCCTTCCCTCCCTCCCCCCAATCTCACATCCCCCCTATCCCCCAAACTTCCCAGAGCAAATACAGGTATAAACATTTAACAATCATACACTAAAATAAACTAAGTTTAACATCGTACCTTCTCTTATATTTAACTCCCCTTTTGTAAAGCTAACTTTAGATGAGTTGTAACATTCCTTGTTCATTCATAAGCTAACTGAAATTTCATAGTCCCATATTTATTTTGAGTATAATCAATCCATCTTCTCCATTCCATCTTGTATTTCTCATCTGAATGATCCTTAAGGTATGCTGAAATTTTGGCCGTCTCTGCTAAATTTACTACTTTTAACGTCCATTCTTGAATAGTAGGCAATTCTTCCTTTTCCAGTACTGCGTCACCAACAATCTTGCTGCTGTTGTTAAATTCAGAATCAAGTTAGTCTCTATAACTGTACAATCTGTAATTATACCTAACAAAAATAACTGAGGAGTAAACTTTATCCTCTTTTAAGAATTTTGAGTAATCCACCATTTTTATCCAAAATGCTTTGACTTTTTACAAGTCCACCATATATGATAATATGTAGCATCAGTACAATCACATCGCCAGCATTTAGATTGTAAGTTTGGATACATACAAGCTAATTTTTTAGGATCTAAATGCCATCTATAAAACATCTTATAAAAATTCTCTCTCAAGTTTTGGGCTTGCGTAAATTTTACATTTCTTACCCATATCTTTTCCCATGTTTCCATCATTATTGGTTCTTCAAAATTTTGTGCCCATTTTATCATACCGTCTTTAACTAGCTCTGTTTCAGAATCTGTTTCTATCAATATTATATAACCTTTTCAGATAGTTTCCTATTTGGATGCTGTGACCATAGACAATTAAATAGCAACATTTTACAGAGATTTCACATCCTGCTTTAGTAAGGGGATCCTGGGCTGGATTTTCCCTTCCATCTATGAGCCTTAAAGAGAACAGGATGGATGATTGATAAAATAGATCAGACGTGTAGCAATTACAAGAGAAGCAAAGTTGATTTCAAAAAGTTGGGGAGAAAAAAAAAAGACTTAACTAGACTTCGCTAAGTCTTATAAAACTTAAGAGGGTTTTCTTTGACTGCCAGCCAGAAATTTTTAAGAGTTTCTTTGAAGCTTTTCTTTTAAGTTAATACCAACAGTAACTAAAGTGTAGAATTTCAGCCATAATTCTTCTCTCCACCCACACTTCCCAGATATATCCTTGTTCAGGGTGAGAGCCCACATTTTAGAACTAAATGAGGGAGTATACAAATGCAGATGACCTTCATGCATTTTCTAGAAATAGGACTAGAAGCTAAAAATGAAAAGATACCTTGCAACGAATGAAAAAAAACACAGTAGAATGTCAAATCCCTACTTTTCCCCATTCTGTAACAAATTTCCTATTTTGATGTTGCATATATGTTCCTGCTTTTGTAGTACATCAATGGCTAACCTTTGTAGATGATTAAGTATCCAATAAATAAAAACATATTATTTTCATAATAACTATTACTTTACAATATTTAGATTTTATCTTTTATTCCAGACTCTCAAGGCATGAGCCATAGGTAAGTATCACATAAGCCTAGACTAAAATAAACAATTGATGGAGGGTATATACTATCAGTGACATGCAGTCAGGGGAGGCAGGGAAGGCAGAGCCTCACCACTGTCATCATGAAAAGAAAAAAAATTAAAAGGAAAAAGGCTGAGGTAGTTGCTGCCAGAGTCACAGTGGATGACTCTGCTTAGTGCTTAACTGTTTAAAAAAGCCTCTAAAAAAGTTCCCTCTGCAGAAGGAGGCAGGAGAACCACGTGCCTCATTTAGTCTGACTTTATGATCACTCAAGCAGAGTTAAGCAAGGGTTAAAAGCCGAAAAATTCCTTATGTAGATGAGGCATGTTGTTCTCTCGCCTCCTCCTGTAGAGGGCGTTTTTTTAGAGGCTTTTTTAAACAGTTAAGCAGAGTCATCCATTGGGGACTCTGGCAGCAGCTAATCCAGCCTGACCTCAGCAGCTCTTGCCTTTTTCCTTTTACATTTTTACATTTTCATGATGGCAGGCAAGAGCAGAGTTGAAATCCTCTGTGATTGTGAAACAGCTGGAAAAGGTATGTGGGTTGGAGGGAGGGGGAAGACTTCAAAATTAATGTAATTTGTAAGTAATTGTAAGTAATTTGTGTGTGTGTGTGTGCATAGTTTGTTTCTTCACTCAGAGGGAAGGGGGTAGGAGAGGCAGGGAGGGCAGCCCGCCAGCTTTCTTTCTCTGTGTCGGGGCAGCCCGCCAGCAGAGGCGGGCTGTCGCTTTCGTTCTTTTGCTGCAAAAAGAGAGAAAGCGGCTTTTGCCTGTCCTGCTGCTATGTCCGACTCCGACCCGCATAGCGGCGGGGCAGCCAAAAGCCATTTTCTTTCTTTTCTTTCTTCTTTTTGCCTCACCAGAAACCTCACCGCACGTCACTGATTACTATCAGTGATAAGTAAGAACATTAAAAATAATCTCTGGCCTAAAAGATCCATTCCATTATGCCATGTTACACATAATACACATGTCATACAGTACTTAACAAACTAATCCAGAAAATGGGAAGACGGAGGCAACGGAAGAGCACAGAAACTGGGCAGTTTCTAAGAGGCAACCAGCTGTCAAGAATTTGTGCAAATACCCCCCTAGGCATAGCTGCTACCTCTCCTTGGGCTTAAATAGCAAATCAAGGAAGATCCCTAAATTGTACACCAACTCTGGGGGAGTGTGGCCCTGTTGAGAGTTCTCCAAATCCAGGTAACCCCAAATACCAGAGTTACTCTGTCTTGCTAAGTTGAGTCACAGCTGGTTCCTTCCCACGCAGACCCAGGCAGTCTTCACGTTCTACCTTAGATGATAAAATCTACTAGATAAAGAAAGAAAGAAAAGTAATGGCAGAGCCAACGAAAAAGAAAAGAAAAAGGAACAGAGAAGAAAAGAAAAGCAGAACAGAGAATCATTTTACAAGATCGGCATCAAATCATATGCATTTATTTGCCACAGATCAGCGATTGTAATTTTAAAAAGTCTTAAATTATCACAAAGAATGGGTTAATATCAGCTAGTTAAACATGAAAAAGAAACTCATGACAAGCTATTAACATAAAGCCAACCATAGACTTATTAGTAGCATCATTGTTTAGTTTTAATTTGCAAATGTACTGTTCATTCATTCATTCATTCATTCATATATTTTTTAAGAGCCGAGGTGGCACAGTGGTTAAATGCAGCACTGCAGGCTACTTCAGCTGACTGCAGTTCTGAAGTTCGGCTGTTCAAATCTCACCGGCTCAGGGTTGACCCAGCCTTCCATCCTTCCGAGGTGTGTAAAATGAGGACCCGGATTGTTGTTGGGGGCAATATGCTGACTCTGTAAACTGCTTAGAGAGGGCTGAAAGCCCTATGAAGCGGTATATAAGTCTAACTGCTATTGCTATTGCTATTATATGGCCATCTGTTTTGCTATTATGATCCTGATAATAAAGAAGGGGAAAACCAGAAAACTGCCACAACAATCAAATTACTTTAAAAAGAAATCACAACTGGAATTAATCATATATCATGTTCCAGAGGTCCAAATAGGTAACTCCATCTTTCAATAAAAAACAAATAACAAGTGACAACCCAGAAGAGCTCAACTTACACCAGTGGTGGGTTTCAAATATTTTTAGAACCTCTTCTGTAGGTGTAGCCTGCTTTGTGGGAGTGGCTTTCCGGTCATGTGACCAGGTGGGAGTTGCTTGCCTGCCATGTGACTGGGGGATGTGGGCAACTTGTAAAATGTGGTGGAACTCACTCTTGCTTAGCAACCAAAATGTTGGCTCAGAAATTGGCATTTGAAGCACGCAAGTCTTAAAGCTGTCAAGTTACAAGACCCTTGCATCCCTAACCATTTAGGGAAAAAAAACCAGGGGTGTTCCAACTTGAAAACTTTAAGACTTGTGGACTTCAACTCCCAGAATTCCTCTCTCGCTCTTCATCTTGATGATGTGCGGACGGGCGGGGGGAGGGAGTTGGAACCGGTTCTGAACGGCACTGTAGATTTGTGGAACCTCTTCTGTAGAAGAGGTTAGAACTGGCAGGAACCCACCCCTGATTTACACCCTAACCTATCTGCAGGGTTTTGTTTTTTTAACACTCACCAACTTCTAGTGTAAATTTTATAGATATTTACTACCTTGTTGTGATTTGAATTTAAAGGGAAATGGTTTTTCCCCCCTGTTTAATTATATCAGGTTCTCGGAAACTGTTTGAACCAGTTCCTGCAGTTTTCTTGACAAGAGTTTTCAGACGTGATTTCCTATTGCTTTCCTAGGGCTGGGAAAAAGTAACTGACTTAAGGCCAACTAGTTGGCTTTGTGTCAGAGGTGGGTTCCTACCAATTCGCACCTATTCGGTAGAACCGGTTCGTCAAATCTACCGAACCGGTTAGAAGAGGTTCCACCAGTGGACCCGGAAAGCAGGCCACACCTGCAGAAGAGGTTCCAAACTTTTTTGAAACCCACCATGGTCCTTGGATATGATTATTCTACACTATCATGCTCATATTTATAAAACTCAGTGCCTCTGTGAAAGGTAAGGGTGACTACTGCCTTTGTGGTGCAATCAGAACATTGCGTGTGTTGAAGTTGTTTTAACGCAAACCAAAGATGCCTTTCAAAAAACAAGTTTACATCATATTCTTATGCATGCCAGTGCTGTGTGAGAGGTAATTTAAGGTGGTTCTGACAAGTGTCGTCGGCATCTTCATATCCGGTCACATGGGCAGCAAGCCACTCCCATCCGGTCACATGGACGGCAAGCCACTCCCACAAAGGAGGCCACACCCACAGAGTAGGTTCGAACAATTTTTGAAACCTACACTGCTTTGTGTCTAAGGTCAGACTAGAGCCCATAGTCTCAAAGTTTCTAGCCCGATGCTTTAATCACTACACCAAATTACCTCATGAAAATAGCACCCGCCTGTAACTCCTTCAACCAAATGCGTCTTTTCCTGGGCTCATGTGTCAGCAAGGGCGCAATACAAGAAAAAGGCATACTTTTAAAGAGCTGCAGGCAAGTTCTATGTAAAATACTTTTTTGGGGGGAGGGTTTCAATCTTAAATTCTGCACAGACTTAATCTGCCGATAGATCTCATTCTATCACTTCCTGAGCCCCTTTGCATGGTGACAACAAATAATTAATTACGATTCTGTTGCTTCTTAAAAGACTTTACTATACAAGTCTATTCCTAACAAGATTAAAAAACAAAACAAGCAAACATATCAACTTCATATTCCTATATATGGTTCCCATTTTCTCCTCTTCTATTTCTTAAATAAATGGTGCTTTGGAAACAATTGATTTTTCTGGATAGCGCATTGATCATACACCTAGCCCGAGGATAGAATATAGCTTCAGAAACAATAATAACTAAGGCAATCATCTAATTTTAGTGAAATAAAAGCTGAAAATGTACATCTTCTAGAATAATCCCAAAATGACTTTTGATGCCCTGTGCTTGTACTTCATCCTCAGTGACATGGTAATCTACTAAAGTTCTTCACACAATTTCTCTTTGCAATCTGGGAAGAACAGAATCACCAGTGATTGTGCTCATTTTAAAAGCATCCAAAACAAATTGAACCCCAAGGCTGAACTATAAGATGCTGATCAGATCTCACAGCAGTACAGAATGGACAATGCTTGGGGCTCACTCAGCTAAAAGACCGCATGAGGAGATGAATGGCTTTATTACCCAATTACAAACACCACAGCTTTGTTGAATGAATGCGGAAATCATAAAATATGTTGCATGCCTTTTATTAAGTAAGGAATACTTGTGAAGATTTACTAACTTTTCTGTAATTTAATTCCCCTTCACTGTATTTTCTTTTTCTGCAGAAAACTAAATCAAAGAATCATTTGGAAAGAACAAACCGATAGAGCAAACTTATAATGCCAAAGCATAAATGGCTAATTGGTTTTGTTTATCAATAAAGATTGAGTTGCCTGCTTCATACCCATACACAATTCATTCATTTACAGAAGCTTCATCATAGTTGGACAAATATCTTATATGAGAATTTTTTTCTGGAAAGAAAGAAAGAAAGAAAGAAAGATAGATAGATGATAGATAGATAGATATAGAGAGATAGATAGAGATAGAGAAATAGAGAGGTAGAGATAGATAGATAGGTAGGTAGGTAGGTAGGTAGGTAGGTAGGTAGGTAGATAGATAGATAGATAGATAGATAGATAGATAGATAGATAGATAGATAGATAGATAGATAAGAGAGATAGAGAGATAGAGATAGAGAAATAGAGAGGTAGAGATAGATAGATAGATAGATAGATAGATGATGATGAATAGATAGATAGAAGATAGAGATAGATAGATAGATAGATAGATAGATAAAGAGAGATAGATAGATAGAGAGATAGATAGAGATAGAGATAGAGATAGAGATAGAGATATAGAGAGGTAGAGATAGATAGAGATAGAGATAGATAGATAGATAGATAGATAGATAGATGATAGATAGATAGACTATAGATATAGATAGATAGATAGGTAGATGGATAGATAGATAGATAGATAGATAGATAGATAGATAGATAGATAGATAGATAGATGATAGATAGATAGATATAGAGAGATAGATAGAGATAGAGAAATAGAGAGGTAGAGATAGATAGATAGGTAGGTAGGTAGGTAGGTAGGTAGGTAGGTAGGTAGGTAGGTAGGTAGATAGGTAGATAGATAGATAGATAGATAGATAGATAGATAGATAGATAGATAGATCAGTAGGTAGATAGATAGGTAGGTAGGTAGGTAGGTAAGTAGGTAGGTAGGTAGGTAAGTAGGTAGATAGATAGATAGATAGATAGATAGATAGATAGATAGATAGCTAAGTAGGTAGGTAGGTAGGTAGGTAGGTAGGTAGGTAGGTAGATAGACAGATAGATAGATAGATAGATAGATGATAGATAGATAGATAGATAGAGATAGATAGATAGATAGATAGATAGATAGATAGATAGATAGATAGATAGATGATAGATAGATAGATGATAGATAGATAGAATATAGATAGAGATAGATAGATAGAGATAGATAGAAAGAGAGATAGATAGATAGATAGATAGATAGATAGATAGATAGATAGATAGATGATGGATAGATAGATAGAAGATAGAGATAGATAGATAGATAAAGAGATAGATAGATAGAGAGATAGATAGAGATAGAGATAGAGATATAGAGATATAGAGAGGTAGAGATAGATAGAGATAGAGAGATAGATAGATAGAGAAATAGAGAGGTAGAGATAGATAGATAGATAGATAGATAGATAGATAGATAGATAGATAGATAGATAGATAGATAGATGATAGATAGATAGAATATAGAGATAGATAGATAGGGATAGATAGATAAAGAGAGATAGATAGATAGATAGATGATAGATAGATAGATAGATGATAGATAGATAGATAGATGATAGATAGAATATAGATATAGATAGATAGAGATAGATAGAAAGAGAGAGAGAGAGAGAGGGAGGGAGAAGAGAGGGAGGGAGAGAAGTGTTTCCTTTTGAGTTACTCTTTGAGTTTCTGTACTTTGGGGAAAAAGCACCCGGAAAATATGTGTGGAAAAAATTAAAAAGTTACATTTTTCTATTTGATTGTATCTACTTTGTCATGGAATCTCTGGTTCTAATAACCTGCCTTGTAATGGCAGGGTCACTTCCACTATTTCTAGTTTCATCAATTCCAGCATTTAAGCAGCTACTGTATTTAAAAAGGGAGCAGGAAGATGCTGCAAATAGACTTTCCATTAGCTGAGCTTCTCTTTGGCACAAATATTCCCAAGCTTTCTTTTCGTTCTGTTTTGTCCTGTCTTTTTCTCAATTCTGTCCAGTTTCTGCACTCTTCCATAGCCTCCTTCTTCCCATTTTCTGCATTAGTTTGTTAAGTACTGTATAACATGCGTATTATGTGTATTATGTGTAATATGGCATCATGGAATGAACCTTTTAGGCCAGAGGTTAATTATTTAAACTACTTATCACTGATAGTGATAGATTTTCCATCAATTGTTTGTTTGATATTTAAATATAAGCCCATAATACACCCAACTGCTACTACGTATACAGTATATTTGAATTCCGCACTCTTTTTGCTAAAGCATTTGAACCAAAAGAATAGGAGCAGTTTAATGACTTAAACTGGATTTTAAATTTCATTTCTATTTATTTTATTGAATGTAGGGCTGTCCAATACCAAATTACTCTGGGCGATAACAATGTAAAAATCAAGAATAATAAAGTAGAAAAAGAATCGTATACCGCTCCAAGAAAATATATGAAGTATAATTAAAAACGACAGAGGCTCAACACCCACCTTACTCCAAGGCCTGGGAAAAGAGCCAGGTTTATAGCAATAGCAATAACAGTTAGACTTATATACCGCTTCATAGGGCTTTCAGCCCTCTCTCTGCGGTTTACAGAGTCAGCATATCGCCCCCACAGTCTGGGTCCTCATTTCACCCACCTCGGAAGGATGGAAGGCTGAGTCAACCTTGAGCTGGTGAGATTTGAACCGCCGAACTGCAGATAACAGTCAGCTGAAGTGGCCTGCAGTACTGCACCCTAACCACTGCGCCACCTCGGCTCGGTTTTTGAAGAAGTTTCAAGCATCAGGGTAGAAGTGCCAAATCTTTGGGGGAATGCTATTCCAGAGGGCAGGGATGAGGGATTCTATTGTCCTGACTGACTTTAGATAGTGAAGCTCTTGTTCACTATCAGGCATAAAATAAAATACCGAAAGGAAGACTAATTTAATTTAATTGAAGATTCTCTCCAATTTTCTGAGAATACCATACTATGGCAAATTGGGTCTTTGGAGTTTGGTCCAGTATAGGTGGATCACCATCATTACAGACATCTGAAATAAGTACAGTACTCTGAATTATTTTGATTCTGTTTCTAGCTTTGACAATAAGTTTCGATCACTTATTATAAGTTAATAAGATTGGGTAAGGGCATAGGCATCTGAAAGAGGCAATGGGTATCAATGCAATTGTCACAAGGGATTTCATCCTGACTTGTGCCAGATGCTAAGGGTTAGAAGATTCTTTGCAGGTGACTTTGACAGGATTTCCTCACGAATTTTAGATGTTCTAAGTGAAGCATTATGTCCCATCACAATAACGTTTTAAAAAAGGGCTAGTCATACTAAAGCAGGACGTAAAGTGAGATTTGGACATTAAGTGTGAAACCTACTGGGTCAGGCTGGACAGCCTCTTAGAGCCCCTTTACTTCTATATTAAAAGCCACATAGACAGAGTTGGAGCTTGCAAAAGAACAGGAAGCTAGTGCCTAACCACAAGATGTCCCTATGTTAAAAGCCTATGTCAAAACCTATGTCAAAAGTCCAAGGTTCAATTAAAGTTCGTTAATGACACGTACTCCATAAACAAAAGGAGAAGTAAGACCCCATCTCCTTATAGGGCTTTCTCCTCAAGGTAACCACTAAGAAATGTCTTAAGTATTTCCGTGTTGCAATGCTTTTGAGAATGTATAAGAACGCGTGCTTCGATAATGAAGGTTGTTCAGAACTTGCAATGCTAGCCATGGGCTAGCTTTCTGAACCTGGCTGCCAAATAAATTTTTCCTGTATCGTGAGAAGCCTAAAGCCTGTCATTTCTGCAACGATACTACATTGCCATTGAAAGGGAGATATTAAGAAATAAACCTCATACTCATTAATTCATCTCTGTTACAGATGTTTCAGAGAAATCAGTTCTACATTTTCCTTCTGCAATCTGTTTTTGATGAAAGTCTAAATTAATAGTTGGTTGAAATATATTGTTAGTGTTAATGTATTGTTAGCCATCGACATCCAGTAGCTTTTTAGAATTAGATTTCTATATCCAAGACCTGCCAAAAAGCATACCATTAGTAAGCTCATACAAATAATTGAACAAGATGTTTTGTTTTGTATTCTAAAAATAGTGACTGCTTCTAGAACCTGCCAAAAGTATGTGAATGATGAAAATGCTTTTTTGAGATGACTACTAAAGTCCAAATATGGATATAATCTTGGGGATTCTGGATTTTCCTTCCCAGGTTATACTTCTGACTACTTCCCCATCAATTTCCAATGCTGGATCTTCCACTAAAACATCAATAGAAAGTTTATTTTTGTTCCTGTATATTCTTTTAAGATTTTTTTTTTTAAAAAACAGGTTCTAATTTAAATGGATTTAATCAGCCTTTGTATTTTTCTTTTTAAAAACCGATCTAGCTTTCATTCATAATTACAAATGGACTCTACTGCCTGCACGATGAAGCCACGTTTTAGACTAACATCTATTTTATAGCTTCATCGAGAGCCTCTAGGGTGCATATCTTAATATTTATTTGGTTTGATAAATTAATCCCAATATTTTACTCTCCTATAATCTTTTCTACCCCCCACGTTCTCCTCAGCTTCCAAACTTCTTGCGTGGTATGAATTTTCTCTTTTAGAACAGTACATTGAAGGATTTTGCATGCAAAACCTGTATTAACGAAAGATGCTGTGATCAAATGCAATAAAAAGAACGAAACACATTAATTTTGATGACCCAATCTTGTCTGTCCCTTACACTGTCAAGCACGCACAACACACACACACACAAACCCTACTCCCAAACTTGTGACATTGCCTCGAGCTGGTATGTTTAATGGATGGCTTTGCTATTTGAGAGGCTGTGATTTTAACAGTGTTTTAAAGAGCATTTAGGATCTCATATGCATATCTTGTGGCTTAAAGGCCGATGGTTCACCAGCTTTCCACACTGGTGTTTTCAAAAACATTGTGGTCTTAAGAAGACCATAAAACAAATGGAAAGCTTTGTCCAGGAATGTGCAGAAGGAGTAGAAAATAAAAGAGATGTATCTTATTAAATGTAAGGCTGTTTTTTGTGGCTAAAGAATGGGAAAAGGAATCTAGAAAACAAATGGCATTATAGATGAGTTTGATGAGAGAAGGCAATAGTGTCAAGATTGGGGATGGCTAGATATTTCCAGGACATTTTTTTGGAGGGGGGGACTATTACCCTTATCCAGTGGTGGGTTTCAAAAATTGTTCGAACCTACTCTGTGGGTGTGGCCTCCTTTGTGGGAGTGGCTTGCCGCCCATGTGACCGGATGGGAGTGGCTTGCCGCCCATGTGACCGGATATGAAGATGCCGACGACACTTGTCAGAACCACCTTAAATTCCCTCACACACAGCACTGGGATGCATAAGAATATGATGTGAACTTGTTTTTTAAAAGGCATCTTTGGTTTGCGTTCAAACAACTTCAACACACGCAATGTTCTGATTGCACCACAAACGCAGTAGTCATCCTTACCTTTCACAGAGGCACTGAGTTTTATAAATAGGAGCATGATAGTGTAGAATAATCATATCCAAGGACCAGTGGTGGGTTTCAAAAAATCTTGGGACCTCTTCTGTAGGTGTGGCCTGCTTTCCGGGTCCCCTGGTGGAACCTCTTCTAACCGGTTCGGTAGATTTGACGAACCGGTTCTACCGAATAGGTGCGAACTGGTAGGAACCCACCTCTGATTCTAACCCGGGGGTGTCAAATTCAATTTCCTTGCGGGCCGCATTAGGGTAGTATTTTACCTCCGGGAGGGGGGGAGCGTGGCCAGCTCGACATCACTTGTGTTGGGGGCACCTGTGGTTGCCTGGGTGGGGCTAGGGCAATTCATTGTCTTCCCAGACTCCATTTTTAGATGCGACGGCTTCCTTCAGCCCTCTGCCAGAAAGATGCCAGTGTTGTCGCATCTTCATATCTGGTCACATGGGCGGCAAGCCACTCCCATCCGGTCACATGGGTGGCAAGCCACTTCCACAAAGGAGGCCACACCCACAGAGTAGGTTCGAACAATTTTTGAAACCCACCACTGGTTAGAATGATATTTTAAAGTTAGGATTATCATTCTCTCTCTCTCTCTCTCTCTCTCCTCTCTCTCTCTCTCTCTCTCTCTCTCTCACACACACACACACACACACACACACACACACACACACAGAAACATTTTGAAAGAAGGAATTGTTTTGCTTGAAATTTTAAGCAATTATGATTAGGATTATTGTAGCTTCCTATTCAAAATACCAAATATCTACTTGTAATTCTCTTTATGGACTGTCACCTTTCGGTCACCTTGAGACTCGCATATCCCAATGATACTATGAGCTAAATCATTGGGAGGATATACTCCTGGAAGTGTCACATAGGATAGGCAAATCATAGAAGATGGTTAGACTAAATATGATTCACTGGAGGGGAAAAAAAGAACCCATTCTAACGTTTAACCAAGGAAACAAAATTAGCATTTACAACAAGGATAACGTCCACATGATGTTGAAACATGAGCCTTGCAAATAAGAAGGTATGCAATGAGCTACTAGGGATGATCAATGGTCTAAAAGGGGTAGCATTGATGTTTATGATGTGGTTGAATTAAAGCTGAAAGCGTGCCAGAAGCCAAACAAGTTTGATACTGCAAAGATAGGGATACCATTGGTACCCAGAATGTCAGAATTTTGAGCCAAGGCAAATTTGATGTTGTCAAAACAGAAATGTCAAAACTGATCATTGACATTCTGGGAATCAGTGAGCTGGAATGGGTCACTTCACTTCAGAGTAACGTCAACATTTCTGTGGATAAGAAAATTATAAAAGAATATAGCAGGCATCAACCTTTGTGGCATCTAAAATTTCAAAATCTGAGCAAAAAGTGGCAAATAAGAAGTTGCCCTATGAATGTGTAGACGCCATTGTTCTTGAATATTTATTGAATGTTTTATAAAAATGAATGATACTAAAACATTATCGCCAGAATAATGGAAAACCATGTTAATGAGACTAATATTACATGTACCTCTCACATGACATTAATTCTACTGCTAAATTATTCAACTGGAGAGGCTTGAAAAATCTACAGCATTATCAAAATGTTCTTTACATTATCTTGTTTCACAAAACCAGTTTTTTGAAGTCTGAAAAGACGGTGAAAACACCAGGTATCTATCTATCCAACAATCCATCCACCCACCCACCCACCCATCTATTTATCCAACCGTCTGTCTGTCTGTCTGTCTGTCTGTCAATCTATCAATCAATCTACCTACCTACCTAACTACCTACCTACCTACCTACCTACCTACCTACCTACTACCTATTATCCAACCACCTATCTGTCTCTGTCTGTCTGTCTGTCTCTCTCTACCTCCTACCTACCTATCTTTCTATCTATCTATCTATCTATCTGTCTGTCTGTCTGTCTGTCTGTCTGTCTGTCTGTCTATCTATCTATCTATCTATCTATCTATCTATCTATCTATCTATCATCTATCTATCTATCTATCTATCTATCTATCTATCTATCTATCTATCTATCTATCTATCTATCATCTTATAAGAACCGAGGTGGCACAGTGGTTAGAGTGCAGCACTGCAGGCTACTTCAGCTGACTGCAGTTCTGCAGTTCGGCTGTTCAAATCTCACCGGCTCAAGGTTGACTCAGCCTTCCATCCTTCTGAGGTGGGTAAAATGAGGACCCGGATTGTTGGGGGCAATATGCTGACTCTGTAAACCGCTTAGAGAGGGCTGAAAGCCTTATGAAGCGGTATATAAGTCTAACTGCTATTGCTATTGCTATTGCTATCTTCTATCCATCCATCCATGATCTCCCTGGAGCATTGCAATGTTAGTCCCTGTAAAAGTCTGACGTGGAATTATTTCTTAGAAGCATTTATGACTCTTAACTATTATTTTTTTAAAAATAACCTAAATAAGTTTTATGTTTATATTTTTTAATTTAATTAGAAAAGTCTCAATAAAACTGTGTCAAAGGACTGGGAAAGGATGAAAGTCTTGTTTTTTACAACTGTTCTGGTGTGATTCCACCAGGGCCAAGGAAAGGATAAGACAAGTTGGTTGAAATTGGGTGGCAACCAAATCCAAATCCAATTAATACATTTTTATAAATATGTGAATAAAATAATTTTGGCAACAGTTATGTTCTCACATATAGGGTTCTTCTTAGTAAAAATGAAGTTCTTTTAAAAATGTTTTTATTACATATAAATATTGTTGTTAGTTGCGAAGTCGTGTCTGACCCATCGTGACCCCATGGACAATGTTCCTCCAGTCCTTCCTGTTCTCTACCATCCCCTGGAGTCCATTTAAGCTCATGCCTACTGCTTCGGTGACTCCATCCAGCCACCTCATTCTCTGTCGTCCCCTTCTTCTTCTGCCCTCAATCTTTCTTGGCATTAGGCTCCAGTGAGATCTATCTATCTATCTATCTATCTATCTATCTATCTATCTATCTATCTATCTATCTATCTATCATCTATCTATCCATCCTTCCATCCATCCATCCATCCTCCGTCCTCCGTCCTCCGTCCTCCGTCCTCCATCCTCCATCCTCTATCCTCTATCCTCTATCTCTATCCTCTATCCATCTATCCATCTATCCATCTATCCATCTATCCATCTATCCATCTATCCATCTATCTATCCATCCATCCATCCATCCATCCATCCATCCATCCATCCATCCATCCATCTATCTCTCTATCTCTCTATCTCTCTATCTCTCTATCTCTCTATCTCTCTATCTCTCTATCTCTGTCTCTGTCTCTGTATCTATATCTATATCCATATCCGTCTCTGTGTGTTTGTGTGTATGTGTGTAGATAGATAGATAGATAGATAGATAGATAGATAGATAGATAGATAGATAGATAGATAGATGAAGGAAGAAGAGGAGGAGAAGTAGAAGTAATAGCGTAGCATAAGTTCACTAGAAATCATAGCATTAGCCTGGAGTAGTTTTTTGTTCATCCTTGTCTGATTTGGTGGGAACTCTGTTTTATACAATTGAATTGTCTCACATATCTGCAGCAAAAGTACAGCTTTTTTCCCAGTGGTTTTGCTCAATAGGCAGAAATGTGAAAAGATTGCAATATCTATCTGGAATTGATAGGTAGTTTAAGTGGCAAGTTTAAAGTCCCTTGACAATCAGCAGTTGAAAGAAACTACTTTACTTTCATAATCTCCTGCCAAATTTATCCTGTTTAGTTGTAAATCTCTTACATATTTTAAAGGATTACAGTTAAAGATGAGATTAAAACTTTCCTCTTGGCTTCAAAATGAGAGCCGAGTTCTCCATACATGCATTAACAGCATTTCCCTCTGTTGAAAGAAATGTCCTTCTGAGTTCAGCTCCAAGTGGGGAAGAAGACACTGGAGACATGGAGGCTGCTTGGAAAGATGGTTTATTGTTGGACAGGGCCACATGGCTTGAGCCCTGACCAGAAAAGGTGATCACATGTTTCAATGTTGATGGAGAAGAAGAGAGAAGGGCTGAGGGAGGGGCTTGCTAGGCTTTTATACCCTGTTCAGTCCCACCTCTCTGTTTCCTGTTCCTGTGTAAGAAATGTATTCTGATTAGTTATCAGACTCCCATGGTGCCATGCAGGGGGCTACTCTCTAGGCTGTGATGAGTTCTCAGTTGCCTTGTGGTCAGTTGAGTAATATCCCTTCCCCCTACAGCTGCAGTGAGGAGAAGTCTTTATTATGTAAAGTGGGCTAGCCTGGCCATCTTAATGGCCCATTAGCTGGGGATGGGCAGAAAGCTATAGGCAACTATTGTCTTTTAAAACATGTTTCTTTTCACATCCAGAGAAATATTCTGCCTTTTCAATATTTCCTAGGATATTTCATTTTTCTGGGAGAGGGCTGGATGATAACTTCCTACACCTCGAAGGCTGCAAATGTCAGTTCAAGATGTCTTCCCTTTCTCTTAACCATTACTTTCATTTCGATACTGGGACCAGCTGAAATGGCTCTTTATCGTTTTAAAACTGTTTATTTCATTTTCATTTTCATTTTATACAATCACTTATATACTGTGCATTTTAAAAAAAAAAGGAAAATCAATGAACACAACTCATCTTCCACCATAAAAAAACAATAGCACTTCAATCCCCCATACACCCTTTCTTCTCCTCCTCCAACTTTCATTTCTCCCCTCCAACATTCCCCTCTTCTACTTCCCTTCCCCCTCAAACATTCCTTTCTCCCCTTCCCTCCATCTCACCCTCCTTACATTCCCCTCTCACTCCCTCTTTACTTCTCCCTCTTCTTTCCCTCTACTCCTCACTTTGGTGTATCTCTACAATTCATTAATCTATTCAGTTTATATTTTACTCTAAAATTAAGAAAAATGAAAAAAAAAAAGAGAAAATAAAAGAAAAAATGAAAAAAAAGAAAAGGGAGCAACAGTATACAAGTGCATTCTTATTGTTCTAAAAATTGAGACTATATTTCCCCCTCCCCCCTCCCCCCAAAACCCCCCTCCCTAACCCCCTTTCGACTTCCCAGGTTCCATACCTGGCATAACTCTTTATCAAGCACAGTCTGGAGTATATTAAAATCAAATAACTTTAGAATTAAAAGATAAAAGATAAAGGAAAAACAAAAAAGAAAAGAAATAGTAAAAACACACACACACACACACACACACACACACAAAAGGAAAAACGGGAAAAATCAACGAACTCTCTACATTAAACTCAGCCTCCCATCATTTTTAAATCTTAAACAATGTACCTCATTCCTAATTTCAGTTATTTTTACTTGCAGGATTTCAAACTATATTGAAACCAAGTAAGTTAATTAAATGAAATTCCAGCTAAGGGCCTTATCTCTTTATCTAAATATCCAAACCTTTGATTTATCTCTTTTACCTCCTTCTCTATTAAACCATTTAAACATTCAAATACTTCTCTCGGTTTCCTTTTCCAACTCCTCCCATCCTGCCTTTACCCGTGTCCATATATTATTTTATGGCTGAAATGGCTCTTTATCATAGGAGCAGTTAGTTTTTTTTTACACAAAAATTGCCCTTCACATTTTGACACTCAAGCATTCCTTTCTTTTGAACTGCTGTTTCAATCTTTCCTTCAAAAAAAGAAGGGGGGGCACTTCATTTGACAAGTTGTGGCAGTTAATGATTGTTGCCACAACATCAGTTTGTCCTAATAAATTTTCTTCTGGGTGGGTTTCGAGGCTTCAAATGATACCATGCACCTTCGGCTAACCAGATGATAAATGCAAATGCAGCAGATGCAGCCAAATGATTGTTTCTGAACCAAGCCATAATTACGAAACTTCAGTTAGAAAACTTTTGACCCCCACAGAAGTTGCAGAATGAAATTCAAGGAAGACGTGACACGTTGAGGTTTTGACTTCACAGCTGCTATAATTACCAAACCCTGTAAATGGAAAGCATTTATCCTTTGCCAACTATAGTAATTAATTTTCCCTTCAGTTAGCTGTGGAGGGCGACTTGATCTTCCTTTAAAAAAAAAAAAAAAAAAAGTTTCTCACGCAAAGACTAAGTGATGCATTTACTTCTTATTATATTGGTGAGGGTAGAATTTTGTTCTTTCATTTAAAAAGGAAGATTTAACATGGTATAGGAGACAAGATTGCCATTCAGGCAATCCATCATTTAGAGCAAATATGTAATATTGTAATATTGTTCTGACCCCCCTCGTCCCACACCAACACACACTCCGAGCCAAAGATAAGTTACGACATTTAATTAATAGACAGACAGGTCCTTGGCAGCAAACTGGCACAGACAAGCTTGGGCAGCAATCCAGCACAGATAAGGCTTGGCAGCAATCCAGCCTGCCAAGCTCACAATAATGTTCTCCGACATTAATTCCTGTGTTGACTTCTGCAAGAGGGGCGTGTGCACAAGCAGTCTCTTTATAGTCTGGAGAGGAGCTTAATGACCACCAGCTGAGTGCAATTACCTCCTGTAACTGCACAACTGTTTCTGACGCTTATTAGCTCTTCGGTGCCAGGCATCCAGGAACACACTACTGGCGTCTGGATCACACTCCCTTGTCTCCTCCCCACTGGTCCAAGGCTCAGGCGCCTCCTGGTGGCCAACCAGCCTCTCTGCGCCTTGCTCGGAGTCGGAACCCTGTCCAGGGTCCTCCACATCCTCCAGAGCCGACTCATAGGGCCCCTCGCTGTCGGAGTCTGGTGGCAGCTCCAACGGCTCCTGCTGGGCCACAACAGGATATTATGGCTAAATGAGGAAGTTGATGTTGAAACTTTGAACGGTTACTAAATGAATTGTTGTAAGTCGAGGACTGCCTGTAGATAGCTACACTTCTGATGGCTTAGAACTGTACCTGTTGCTGTACATCTGGGTCTGAAATCACAAGCTCTATATTTCTAGGAATCTTCAAATGACCATCCTGCGGAGCATCAAGTGAGCATGGTTAAAGACGAGTGGATCAGAATAAATCTACCATGTTCATAGCCTCCTTGCCAGGGCAGATTTCAATATAGAAAATTTGTGGGCTAATTTGACATGTGAGGTGCGGGTGGGGGAGCTTCCAGGCTGCAGGGTCAACAAAACAATGGTATGATCTTGAAAAGGCAGGAGGGGAAATAATCCATGTTCCGAATCTCATGATAGACTGACACATTCACATGGACACACACCAGAGACACACACACAAGGTTTCCTTTATGCTGCTATTTGTAGAACTCTCTATGTAAAGCGTTCTAATTCTCTGCAAAAAGGACAACCCATCTAGAGGTGGGTTCCTACCAGTCGCACTATTCGGTAGAACCGGTTTGTCAAATCTACCGAAACCGGTTAGAAGAGGTTCCACCAGTGGACCCGGAAAGCAGGCCACACCTACAGAAGAGGTTCCAAATTTTTTGGAAACCCACCACGGTCCTTGGATATGATTATTCTACACTATCATGCTCATATTTATAAAACTCAGGGCCTCTGTGAAAGGTAGGATGACTACTGTGTTTGTGGTTGCACAAAGAACATTGCGTGTGTTGAAGTTGTTTTACGCAAACCAAAGATGCCTTTTAAAAACACAGTTTACATCATATTCTTATGCATGCCAGTGCTGTGTGGGAGGTAATTTAAGGTGGTTCTGACAAGTGTCGTCGGCATCTTCATATCCAGTCACATGGGTGGCAAGACACTCCCATCCGGTCACATGGGCAGCAAGCCACTCCCACAAGGAGGCCACACCCACAGAGTAGGTTCGAACAATTTTTGAAACCCACCACTGGCACAGGGACTATAAGATTAATTGAAATCTAGTGGAAAAATTACTGCCATAATATGAGAAAGTATAGATGGAGGCCCTGGTTTATTGGAAATGAGTTGCTCATTCTTTATTTATTTGGTCAAAGAAGGTTCATTTCCATGTTTCCTTCTACTTGTTTGTTGTTGTTGTTAGTTGTTAGTTGCGAAGTTTGTGTCCAACCCATCATAACCTGTTGGGTCTACTTGGTATGAAAGATAGTAATTTGAATCATGTGCTCATCAAACAGGACACTATTAAGGGGGGGGTGCTGTTTATAAAATTGGTTTTAAAATATAATTGTCACAGGACCACAATAAATTGTAAATTAAGTACTAAAATGTGACTGTTAAATGGACTTTTCTTAAAGAAACAGCTGTTTCATAGAAACACAGAATTATGAGCTTATTGATAATACTTTTAGGACTATCAGAGGTCTCTCTTGGTTAAACTTTTAGGATTTATTAAGTTTTATATCTTTCAAATCCATTGATTTAAATAAATGCATTATCCATTCACAGTCAAATTTTACAGAAAATCTATACGGTACTTTGGTTTTAGTAGTCACCCCAACTAAGTGTAGGGAGTTTATCACCCAGCCCTCTCCCAGAAAAATGAAATATCCTAGGAAATATTGAAAAGGCAGAATATTTCTCTGGATGTTGAAAAGAAAGAAACATGTTTTAAAAGGCAGAATAGCTGCCTGTAGCTTCCTGCCCATCCCCACTTTGTCAATGGGCCATTAAGAAGGCCAAGCTAGTCCCTTTACATAATAAAGACTTCTCCACTGCAGCTCCAGGGGGGATGGGAGTAAAGCATGATAATATTGTCCCCAGTTGACCACATGGCATCTGAGAACTCAACCAAACCTGGATTCAAACACAGCCTAGAGAGTGCCCCTGCATGGCCCCATGGGAGTCTGATAACCAATCAGAATACATTTCTCACACAGGAACAGGAAACAGAGAGGTGGGACTGGTTATAAAAAGCCTAACAAGCCCCATCCCTCAGCTCTTCTCTTCTTCTCCACCAACATTGAAGCATGTGATCACCTTTTCTGTTCAGGGCTCAAGCCTTGTGGTCCTGTCCACCATTAAACCATCTTTCCAATCAGCCTCCATGTTTCCAGTGTCTTTTTCCCCACTTGGAGCTGAACCCAGAAGGGACATTTCTTTCATCATAAGTAAGCACAAATGTGTCCTTGAAACTAAGACCCACTTATTAAAAAAGTTTTCCCTGATTAATCAACAAAAGTTGCACTTAATTAATTTACCAGCGAGACCAATTAAAACTTACCACTTGAAACTTTGAATTAACTATAAAACCTCTAAAAAAGGGTCAGGAACACATGTAATATAATTTCCATTTCTCGTCCCCTTGAATGGATGCCACAAAATTAAATACAACTAATTCTTTTTTAGGTTAATGATTGAACTTGACAAAATATTGGGAGACTGCAGTGCAGTGATCTGTAGTCAGGAGATGTCATCGTTCTTTTATGAGATTCCATGATCTTTGGTTCAAGATCATGGGGCTGAGATCACAGCAATCTTAGAACATTTCTGTCTTTCCATAATTCTTTCATTTTAAAGTCATTTTTTAGCACAATGCTGGCAGGTGCCTGAATTTTTGCCCTAGGACATAAATAAATTCTGCTTTCAACAACACTAGCCAAAATATTTAATGAGATTGGGCAAATAAAGGCTTAGATTAAGCATAATGAATTGTTGTGGCCCAGCAGGAGCCATTGGAGCTGCCACCAGACTCTGACAGCGAGGGGCCCTATGAGTCGGCTCTGGAGGATGTGGAGGACCCTGGACAGGGCTCCGACTCCGAGCAGGGCGCAGAGAGGCTGGTTGGCCACCAGGAGGTGCTTGAGCCTGGACCAGTGGGGAGGACACAAGGGAGAGTGATCCTGACATCATGCATTGGAGCAGTGGGGAGTAGCCAAGGGAGTTGTTCCTGGATGCCCGGCAACGCCGGGCAGATCAACGTAGAGAGCAGCTACGCAGTTACCAAAGATAATTGGACCCAGGTTTAACTGTTTAACTGTTTATTAAATTTATAGGCCGCCCAATCCCGGAGGACTCCGGGCGGCTTACAGAAACAGAAATTAAAAAAGATTAAAAACAGATAAATATGACAAATTTAAAAAGACACAACATGCACCCAGTCTAAGCGGGGCTGGACCTCAATCCAGAGGTCAACAGCCCCAGGCCTGCTGGAATAGCCAGGTTTTAATAGCTTTTCAGAAGGCCATGAGAGTGGGTAGGGTCCGGATCTCTGGGGGTAGCTCATTCCATAGGGTCGGAGCGGCAACAGAGAAGGCCCTACTCCGAGGCGTCGCCAGTTGGCATTGTCCAGCGATGGCACCTGGAGAAGGCCCATCCTGTGCGATCTTATCGGTCTTAGGAGGTGTGTGGCAGAAGACGGTCTCGTAGGTGATTGTAATTAGGCTCCTCTCAAGATAGTATTTAAAGAGAGACTGGGTGGAGCCTGGTTTTGCAGGATTCAACATCATTCCTAATGCTGGAGAAGCTGTTATCTGTCGAAGTCTGAGTTGCTGCCAAGGTTCTTATCTGTTTGTTATGCTTGGCTTTCAGCCACCGAGGTTTTGGTTTCTTGCTAATAAAGTGCTGTGACATTCCAGTTAAGCTTGTCTCTGCATTCGTTACTGGACGGAGGAGGGGGTCAGAACAATGAACTATCATGCATTATGAAAGTTAGTATCTAAAACATCTGGAAGGCCCTCTGATCCACCGAGGTGCAGGATTTCTGTGAAGCAATAGAACAGGAAAGAAACACATGGGCAAATCCCATTACACAATTGGATCTTTCCTTTCTTTGCCCAATTGTGAGTAAAAGTTATGGCTAACAAACGGGGCTCTCTAGAGAATGGCAGGTGTATGATCAACCGTGTCCTGTCCTGTCCTGTCCTGTCCTGTCCTATCCTATCCTATCCTATCCTATCCTATCCTATCCTATCCTATCCTATCCTATCCTATCCTATCCTATCCTATCCTATCCTATCCTATCCTATCCTATCCTATCTATCTATCTATCTATCTATCTATCTATCTATCTATCTATCTATCTATCTACCTACCTACCTACCTACCTACCTACCTATCTATCTATCTACCTATCTACCTAATTCCTATCTACCTATCTGTATATATAAATAATTTTGATGTTTCAGTATCCAAGCAATGTTACTGCCCAATTTTATGTTGTTCCTCGCCACATCTAAATATTAGTTTTCCGCATTGGATGGGTATATATAGAGCTATCTACCTAAGATAACACACTTTGGTTACCAGTTGACTGTAGATCAGTTATGAGGAATTGCTGATTTGTACTTTATAACGGCAGAGGTACAGCTAGCCCTGCAATACAGTGACCCCACTCTCCCTTTCAACAAGTGGGCTCCTGGATAGGCAAATGAAACTAAAGAAGCAACTTCTTGCACTCAAAATTATACAGTGAATTGGTTTATGATCCCAGTGTTGCAATATCCAGTTGCATAAGCAGAAGTATCCTGTTATTTATCATTCTCCTAAATGCTGAAATCTAACCATCTGATTAAGCTGTTGGCCAGCGTATTCAAAAGCATTCTTCCAAAAGGCCTTTTAATGATCCAGAGTTGCCAGTTAGGTAATTTCTGTCAAACAACATAGAAATATTACCACAAATTAGTACGATAAAATAGTCTTGGTGAAACTGACAGATGGGTATCTGTAAAATAACTTAAATCAAAGGACTTTGGTCGGGGCCGGATTTAGATGAAAAGAGGCCCTAGGCTATTCCACTTATGGGGCCCTTTCACCTCCCATTTTTAAGTTTGTAAATTACATGAGAGACAATAAAATACATCATTACTGTGATATATATCAATATATATCAATATATATAGCTGGCCTCCCGAAGGAGGGCGGCTCTGCTCTGCGGCAAAGGCAGCGAGGCCAGCCGCCTCCCCTGCTGCGCTCAGGTGCCCAGCTCGGCCCCCTCGCCCTCACCTGCCTGGCCGCTGGTGGGCTCCGCGTCGACGGGACAGCTACTGGGAGCGGCCACGCCTCTCACCCGACCGTCGGTGCCGGGAATGTGGGCAGGTTCCCCAACTGCCGCTGCGCTGGAACGATCTTAACCAATACATTTTTATGTTTGTTTATTAGTCATATGCGTAGAATTTCTCCTTATTTTCGGTTCAGTGTTTTAGGGCTCACTGTTTTTAAAATAGTGTAATTTTAATTTTGCTAACAATTTGATCTCTTGATCTTGAGGCCCTAGGCTGAAGCCTAGTTAGCCTATAGGAAAATCCAGCCCTGACTTTGGTTAGGACCCTCTTCATAGAATCAGCTATGTTTGTCAGACATCTATACAGTCAATGTAGATGTTCATCATCTTTGCTCAAAATGTATTATTTTGTTGGAACAAAAGGGGGGGGGTAAGCAATCAGAATCCTTAAATTAATGATCTGTATAACTGAGTATCTGTGGGAGGAACAAAGGAATTCGAAAAAAGAGCTAATTGTTTAATTAGTAAATGTCTGCTTGGTTAATGACATATTAATGAGTTTTTAAGACAGTCATATCATTTACCATAAAAGACCCATGTGCATATCCCTGAATGTACTTTATAATTAAGTAATGTGTCCCAAAAGAGTTCATAATTTAAAAACCTGTCAACTGGTTTAAACTTGCAAGAAGATGACTAACCTCGGGAGACATCGACTTCATGGAACTTATTGGGTAGTTTTGTCTCTAAATGTCCCCCTCTTCAAATCCTCCTGATCTTTTAGAAAAGAAACATATATGCACGGAGGCAAAAGAAGGTACTGGATGGGATGAAGTGTTAAGATATTCTGGTTCTTTTATCACTCAGAAAAACGCTTGACATTTTCATTCTAGCTAAGAGACAGTTTCATTCTCACTCTTAATGACTTGCATTAACAGGGAAGACAGGATAAAGGATCCTGGATTCATCCAGTGAATTAAAAAAAGCAACACCAGAATTGAGTCCAAATGATTTATTGTTACTGCTATTGCTTTCAGCCTAGCTGGAAGCTCCCTACTGTTTCTGGTGGTTGTTTTAGCTCTTCTTACACCAAGTGGATTCATTTCGTTCACTGCTATCAGTGAATGCAGAAAGCAAATGGTAAGGACAAGATATTAGTGTCCAGGCCATAGCAAGAGTAATTTATCCAGGAAGTTAGTTACAGTGTTCAGATTCATATCTTAGAGGCAAGATAAGGCTGACCAATCTCAGGCGAAGGCTTTCAGGAAGGACGTTCTTAGCCTCCTTCCCAGTTGAAAAGGTAGATATGTTAGGTAGGATGAACGGATGAGACAGGACTCAGGCTTCAGTGAGAACAAACAAATCTTTATTTGATAACTGTTGTGACTCAGCAGCAGTCTTCTGTGAGTCTTTTCGGGATGCAAGATTAACTATGCAGCTGGGGCTCGTTAGGGGCATCTTCTGGGGATAAAAGGACGGATGGTGCCACGCCCCAGTTGCAGGAGTCAACGTTCGTTCATTCGTTCATGCATTCATTGATCATTGGTCGTGGTTTATTTGAAAGACACTTGGAGAAGTGATTTGCTTTCTGTAACCCTGATTCAAGGATACACTTGGAGTAGTGCATTGCTTTGTAAGAGTTTTGTTTTGCATTCTTGTCAGAGACTTTATTTATGTTTATTTTTGGGCTCGCAGCCAGTCTGAGCCGAGAACTGATAAAGTGAGTTCCTTTTAAGTTTGTCTGCCTGTCGTCTGTTAACGAGCGGAGAAGGGGGGACAGAACAGATAACTATGTACAGATTCAGTGCTGGCCTGTCTGACCGCTAGCCCTTTTTAGGGATTGCAACAAGTGTGATTTCAGGCATGAGCTGAAAGTTTCTTTGTTCAGTGCTGTAGCAACCTCAAATAATCACTGAATGAACGGTTGTAAGTCAAGGACTACCTGCACATGAGAAAGGGCCAAGAGAGACAAGGAAGACATTTACACATGATGTAATGTTTACAACCAAGGTTAAACTAAGAAGGGTGATGATTCAATAAACTGTGATGTTTATAAACATACTGGGAGCAATCAAACAACTGGAAACTTTAACACAGGAAGAAACAGTGTTTTACACAGCTTGACTTCCAAACAGTGATTATTCCTTCAATGTTATTTGTGTTTGCAAGCATCCTGCTGGTTATAGATTTTGTGTTAAATCTGTTTAGGATTCTAACCTACCTGGTTTCTTGGCATTCTCTTATATTAACTCACTTGTGGCTGCTTTTAACAGGTAAGAAAAATGTGTGATATTTGGGGGGGGGGGGGGGGTTTTTGTTTGTTTATAAAATACATTTTCAGCCCAGTTTCATTGTTCTGTGGCCTTTTGAAGAAACTTACTTTTTTCTCATACCTGGAAGGTAGGGCAGAAATCCTGGATGTTTGTTATTTAGGTCCATCATAACTGCTTTGCAAATTGATTCTATCCATTTGTACCATGTTATTTAACAATGAAAAAGAATTGTTAGGAAATATTATTTGGGATTCTGTAGAAATGTCTTCTTCCTTTCCAAATTGAGATACAGTATTAATAGGTGATTGTTTGCTTTGGGCCTTAATGAATTAGGCAAGTATGAATAAACGAAGTTTTAATATTAATTAGATTCAGTTTTAGATAGGACTATACTTTTCTTAAGAGATTACATATACAAGGGAGTTGGAGTTGAAAATAAAATGGAACTGAAGCTGAGAAAATACAAAGAGTAAGCTGACCATTTTGTCTATGGGCCTACCCTCTGACAGATTCTGGTTATCATGAATCATGGCTGTGTGATGAATCCCCTGGATGCTGCCCCAGATGCCTTTCTGGATATTGGTTTGGAATCCATGTCAGTCTCGTCAGGAGGGGAGTTGGTCAATGGCTCCAAGGCAGGGGCTGTGAGTCCAAGTGAGGGAGTGTGGTTCAATGGTGGGTTCCGGCAGGTACGCCCCGGTATGGGCGTACCAGTGCCTGCTGGGACTGATGCAGGAGGGGGTGCACAGGTAAACCCACCAGTGGCTGGCCAGGTTAGGTGGTCTTACTAGAATGGACCTTATAAATTCATATTAGCTTGGCTTTTCATTCTAGTGCCCTGGAGTTCCAAAGTTGACTTTTAGCTGGAGTGAACTTTCTCTCCAACTTCCTCATAAGTATTAAAAATAGGGCTGAACAGTGTGGCAAGACCCTGTAAAGGAGGGGCACAGGAAGCCAGGCGTGGGTGAGAGATAGAACAGAGGTAAAAACTGCTGACAGCTTAAGACATTACAGGAACTTCTCTTTTTTGTATTTTTCCTATGTACTTCTCTGTAACATTCCAAAGTGAACTTCCCCTTTTTGAAATGTCATGTTTGTCTCGTGTATGGAAACGCCTTGAGAATGCACAGTGTGGAACACGGCGTAAAAGTAGCATCCTGGGCAGAGCCCAGGCAGTTCAGATTTTGGTCTGTGAACACGCTGAACTCGATGCATCAAATAAACCTGTTTCTCTCACCTTCATGGTATCGAGTCCTGGTCTTTCGTAAGTAGATTACAAACCTCAATCTGCTGCAACAAGACCAGTAGGTACCGTACCAGAATGGTGCTTTGGAGGGCCCACCTGCCTGCCCACGTTCCTTACCTATATTTGAGGCAACCGGGCCATTTGCGCACGCAGCGTACGGCACCTGTGCAACGCTCCACCGAGCAGTTGTAGCATCACATGGCGGTGGGTGCGCATGCATGCGCAGTGTGTGTGCACATGGTGGACATCCAGCCTTGTCGCAGCTTACTGGTTACAACGGGATCCGGAACACACCACTGGTGTGGTTGATGGGAAAGAAACTGGACATGTAGCTGGCTGAGGCTGATTTGCAACAGGAGAGCCCTGAGGCTTCAAGAGGGAAAAGCACAGAACTGCAGCTAGTCAGTGATAAGGAAGAGGAACTGCCTTCTGCACCTGATCCGAGAACATGTAGGGCAAAGGAAAGACAGGAGCAGCTAAGGTCAGCCCGACTACTTGTGAGGAGGCAACCTCATTCCTCTTGATGGGCCAGAAGCTGGCTATTTAGCACAGCACAGGTGGAGATGAACAATGTGTTTATTTCCTAGCTGCGTGTTTCCTGGTTGTTGTTATGGATCAACACTGTGCCTTGACTTTGGATCGTGCCTTGTGAACTCTGGACTCTTCCTGCCACATGATCTCTCTGGTATTATGGATTTAATTTTGCCTGGTGGACTTATCTCGTTTGGGAAAGTTTCAAGTGCCTTTTTGGACTCATTGACTATTGCTCTATGGACTAGCATTGATCTGCTTTTGGCTGGACTTAATTGGGATAGTTCTAGGTTTTTGGTGGTGGGAATTGCTGGGGAATCAATAAAGCCACTAAACCACTGTTACATGTGTGTGTGTGTTTGTGTGTGTGTGTGTGTCTGTGTGTGTGTGTGTGAAGGAGCCGAGGTGGCGCAGTGGCTAGGGTGCAGTACTGCAGGCCACTTCAGCTGACTGTTATCTGCAGTTCAGCGGTTCTAATCTCACCGGCTCAGGGTTGACTCAGCCTTCCATCCTTCCGAGGTGGGTGAAATGAGGACCCAGACTGTGGGGGAAATATGCTGACTCTGTAAACCGCTTAGAGAGGGCTGAAAGCCCTATGAAGCGGTATATAAGTCTAACTGCTATTGCTAACTGCTAATGAGCAGGACAACACACGGTTTCCATTGTGAGACTGCAATCTAAATTGAGCAGGCTATCTCGGGACTTGTAAGATTCAACAGACTCACCTCTCCTTGTTAAATTGTTTTCCCTATGGCTCATGTTATAGATTTATATTTCAAAAGTCTTCTTTGGAAAAGGCTTTTGTTAGTCGGATAGCGGCCAGTAAGATCCCACAGATTGGGCCTCCTTCAGATGCCGTCAGCCAGACAGTGTCGGCTGGTGGGCCCTCGGAGGAGAGCCTTCTCTGTGGCTGCTCCGACTCTCTGGAACCAGCTACCCCTGGAGACCCGGACCATACCCACTCTCATGGCCTTCAGGAAAGCTGTAAAAACCTGGCTGTTCCAGCAGGCCTGGGGCTGTTGACCTCATTGTTGAGGTCCAGCCCCGATTAGAATGAATGCATGAGGTGTTGCTGTTTTTAAACTGTTTCTTTCGTTATGTGTTTTTTTCTTCTCTTTTTATTTTTGTAAGCCGCCCGGAGTCCTTCGGGATTGGGCAGCATATAAATGTGTCTAATAAAATAAATAAATTATAGAAATCCTTTTTGGATGAGGTTACTTTTCTTTTGTTCATGTTTGAACAGCTAATAAATGGTTACCATTATTTATTATTAGCTTGGTTTAATTTAAGTGGTGTTGTTTTTGTCTTGCACATCTAATCATTCAACTGAGGCTATGTGCTCATTGCTTTTGATATTTTAACTTTCATCTTTTTTTTTATTTTGTAAGGCTTCTATTTTTAGACAATCTGCATTGGCAACACATCTATAATAATTGAACTACTGCTAAATCAAACAAGACCCCTAAATTTTCACTTGTTCCAGTACATGACACCTGACATATTTCCTTGATCTTTGATGTTCTCACCTGTTCAGAGGAGCAGCCAAAGTTCTTCTACTACAGAAACCTGTTTTCTAAGGGATCAGCAAACTGAATTGATATATAATATTGCAGTTACATTTCCTTGGCAGCCTTATGAAAAGATGGGAACAGAACCTTTCCTCATGCTAAGAAAAAGATGTTTTAACATCAGTTATAGCTCTAAAGTTAATTTATTGAAGGCTGACAGTGAAAAATGACCTAGTTGCATAGTTATTTTGCTCTATCGAGATTGCTGAAACAACAGGTATCAGAAGTTATTGGATTGGGTTCCACCACAAAACCGCACTCAACTAAACCGCGCCCAACTAAACCGCATCGCTGACGTCATCAACAGGGCGACAACAGCACGGAGACAGAAGCATGTTGTAAACCCTAAACCTAAAATTAGCCCCTAAACCTAAACCTAACCCCCCTAAACCTAATCCTAATCCTAATCCTAAACCTAACCCTAAACCTAACCCTTAACCTAACCCTAAACCTAACCCTAAACCTAACCCTTAACCTAACCCTAACCTAATCCTAATCCTAACCCTTAACCTAACCCTAAACCTAACCCTAACCCTAAAGCTAACCCTAAAGCTAACCCTAAAGCTAACCCTTACCTTAAGTTGAATCGGCTTGCTTTCAAAGCACTATTTAAAGCGCCCTTCTTTCTCCGCGCTAGCTGTTGTCGCCCTGTTGATGACGTCAGTGACGCGGTTTAATCGGGCGCGGCTTAGCCGAGCGCGGTTTTGACGGGTCACGATTGGATTGTTTATTGGATTTATTGGATGTTCCCCACATTAGATGAATTGATGAATTTCTGAAATGACAAAAAGTATAACTGGACACGACTCACTTCCCATTATGTTTCATTATTCTGAGTAATATATATTATTTCCTTCCTTCGGCTTCTTAATGTTGTCTTAATGTTGATTCACAGAGGATAGGATTGATAATTGCTCAGAAAACTACATGTGAAACTGTGTTGTTGAAAAGTATTATGTTGATGATTTAGGTTCAAGCTTTATTTTTTGGTGATGATAGATGTTTCACAGAAGAAAGTTGATACAGACACAGTTGGAACTTAAAATAATTGATATGTGAGTACGTAAGAACCTTCTTCCTCTCCCAAAAGTGCATTATAATATTACAGTGTGTATAATTTTATACTCTCCACCTATGCTCTGCAGTCGTAAAACTGATATCTCACAACGTGTGATGATTGTGTTGTTGTTTTCATAGAATTGTCCACTAATGTTTGTTTCTCTAGATCTACTCTATTTTCCAGTGTTTTTAGGACTACATTTTCATTTTTGTCACGTAAATATATTTCATGGCATACCTGGCATTTTATAACAAAATCTTCAGTAAAATGTCTTAAAAATGGAAGGGAAAGATTATTAAAGAATCGAACCTCTCTCATTTTGGTTTGATTTTGGTTTGACAAGGAGCCGAGGTGGCGCAGTGGTTAGGGTTCAGTACTGCAGGCCCCTTCAGCTGACTGTTATCTGCGGTTCAGCGGTTCAAATCTCACCGGCTCAGGGTTGACTCAGCCTTCCATCCTTCCGAGGTGGGTAGAATGAGGACCCAGATTGTGGGGGCGATATGCTGACTCTGTAAACCACTTAGAGAGGACTGAAAGCCCTATGAAGCGATATATAAGTCTAACTACTATTGCTATTGCTAAATATGAACATCTGAATGTAAATCACATGACCATAGGGGTGCTGCCACAGTCATAAGTGTGAAAAATGGTCATGCCCAAGCCTCAGGCACCTCCTGGTGGCCAACCAGCCTCTCTGCGCCCTGCTCGGAGTTGGAACCCTGTCCAGGGTCCTCCACATCCTCCAGATCTGACTCATAGTCAGCATATTGCCCCCAACAATCCGGGTCCTCATTTTACCCACCTTGGAAGGATGGAAGGCTGAGTCAACCCTGAGCCGGTGAGATTTGAACAGCCGAACTGCAGAACTGCAGTCAGCTGAAGTAGCCTGCAGTGCTGCATTTAACCACTGCACCACCTCGGCTCTGACCTATGATGATTGCAGCATCCAGGTGTCATGTGATCCCCTTTTTGCAACCTTCTGGCAAGCAAAGTCAACAGGAAAGCCAGTTTCACTTAAGAAGCTGGTTACTGACTTAAAAGCTGCATCGATTCATTTAAGAAATGTGGCAAGAAAAATCATAAAGTGGGACAAAACTCGCTCAACAAATGCCTTACTTAGCAACATAAATTTTGGGCTCAATTTGTGGCTGTAAGTTGAGAACTATGTGTAGTATTATTGATTTACAGAAAATGGAGGGCTAAGGCTGAGAAATAGCACTTTTGTTTTTATTGAGTTCATGGCTCATTGAGACAAATTCTAAACTGAGGATTTTCTAGTTCACAGATTCTTTTTTTCCCCAAAACCACAATTTGCAGCTTGCATGGGATTTCAAGAAGAAAAACATTCTGTAAGCATCAATGATACAGAGAGTTATCCAGCATAGGTATCTTCAAGGACTAAAGCTGGGAATGCTGCAGAATTTGAATATGGTTGTTTATAATCCTCATGTGTCATACCAGATCATTATTGGAATAGATAGCTGGAGTAAGTGTTGGCGCCTTCAATATTATTATTATTATTTTTTAAAAAAAACACCACAAAGAATATTATAGGATCACTGTGGTTACTAGATTAGGAAAAAGGCAATAAAGTATGACTTAAAGCCATAGTAAATTCCATATGTTTCTGTTTGGAAGCTTAATGCTTTGTTATGTGAGTCATGAACTAGCATTCTTTTGTAATTTCCCAGGGTTGGCTAACAGGCAAGGATAATTTTTTTTCCAGTCAGCAAATCTGTATTTATAATATTTGGCAAACCGGCTATAATTCACAAAGGCTGGTGTATCTGGTTTCTTACGCTACGTTTCACCAGTTCATCTGATAGTTTGTTGTATAAGATTGACTAAATATAATTTTTATTTTCAAAGATATGAGGAATAAAGTAAAACTGGAGTTGAATCAGGGGTGAAATCCTCCCAGTTTGGCCTGGTTTGGCTGAACCAGTGGGGATGATTGTAATCGGTTCTGTGAACCAGTAGTAAAAAAAAAGCTTCTGAGGATTGCGTGAAGTGAAAAGAAAGCTTCCCACAATTGTGCGGCTCCCAGCTGATCCGCGCGATCGTTGGAAGCTTTCCCCCACATTTTTAAAAGTATTTTTTTCCTGCCGGTTGAGGCGAATAAGCAGGAAAAAAAAATGCTTTAAAAACTGGAAAAAAAAAGAGCTTCCGACGATCGCGTGGATCAGTTGTGAGCCATGCGATTGTAGGAAGCTTTTTTTTCCACTTTTTAAATCAATTTCCCCTGCCTATTCGCCCGAAACCGGGAGGAAAAAAATGCTTTAAAAAGTGAAAAAAAGTTGGCCATGCCCATCCAATCACATGACCCCTCCCACAAAGCCACGCCCACAGAATGGGTGGCAAAAAAAATTAGATTTCACCAATGAGTTGATTATATTAATCTGTTTGGTAAAGTCAGTTCACCCTGTGTCAAAAATATAAACTTGTTCACATTACTGAGACTGAATTTGACTTGGTCTAGCAGGTCAAGGGAATATGCAAATCAAATATCTGTCATGTTTAAATATTAAATGTTACAAATAAATAAATAAAAATAAATGAATAAGTAAATAAATCTTATAGGACTATAAAAGCATAGGCATCTATAATATAAATATTATATATATATATATATATATATATATATATATATATATATATATATGTGTGTGTGTGTGTGTGTGTGTGTGTGTGTGTGTGTTTGTGTGTTTGTGTGTGTGTATGTGTATGTATATGTATATGTATATGTATATGTACGTACATACATACATACATACATTCTTCGGAGTGAGGGCATCAGAATTTCATTTTTAATGTGTGCAGTGTCTTCATAGAAAAAAGTGACAATAATCTTTATTGTCATCAGACAGTACAATGTATTGATGGTAACTTGTTGTGGCCCAGCAGGAGCCGTTGGAGCTGCCACCAGACTCCGACAGCGAGGGGCCCTATGAATCGGCCCTGGAGGATGTGGAGGACCCTGGACAGGGTTCTGACTCTGAGCAGGGTGCAGAGAGACTGGTTGGCCATCAGGTGGCCCCGAGCCTTGGACCAGTTGGGAGGAGACAAGGGAGAGTGATCCAGAAACCAGCAGTGAGTTGTTCCTGGATGCACGCCATCAAAGAGCTACTCGGTGTCAAGAACAATTACGCAATTACAGGATGTAATTGTGCTCAGCTGATGGTCATTAGGCTCCTCTCCAGACTATAAAAAAGACTGCTTGTGACACGCCCTTCTTGCAGAAGTCAACGCATTGACTAAAGAGAACGTAACTAACTTGGCAGGCTGGATTGCTGCCAAGGTTTGTCTGAATTGCTGCCAAGGTTTGTCGGACTTGCTGCCAAGGTCCTTATCTGTTTGTTTTGCTTGGCTTTCAGCCACTTTAATTAGTCTTGCTAATTAAAGTACATTCTAGTTAAGCTTGTCTCGGCTTTCCTTACTGGACGGAGGAGGGGGGTCAGAACAGTAACTGTATCTACAGTAATGCAGAAAATTGAAAATAGTTACAGGTGAAACACAATAGGAATATAGTGGCAAACAGCCTTACATTTTTTTCATGTGACAACCACTGAAGAATGCTCACCATAGATTTTAGACTGAAATAGCCTGCAAAGGGTTATCCACACAGCATATATATTTCAGAATATATGGCAACTTATGCATTACCACAAAAATACATAATGTGAGTGACCCTTAAATCAAACAAGCTCCCATTTAACAAATAAATAGAAATGTAGGGCAAGCAAGCCATTTTCCCCTAGCAAATTCAGACATTAAAAATGACAGAACAGTTCCCAAACTGAGCTTTCTAACCCCAATAGTAGTGGCCTCACTAGGATAAACTAAATCATCTGTACAAGCCGGTTTCTATAAGCCAATGAACATGACAAAGGGGTGCTATTATAATATAAAGCCCAGAATTCCTGGTGCTTCAACTGAATAGATTAAAAATATTTTAATGGGACTGTCATTTGCTTTGACAATGAAAACAAGACTACAGGCAGAAAACAATCTTTAATAATATTATGCAGCAGGTCACCTAAACAAATGATCAGGAGATAATCTCGTGATTCTCACCTTCAGCTATTGCTATTTATCTGGAAACCCCCCCCCCCCCAAAATAAATAAATAAATAAAAGATTGTGCTCTTAATTTTATGATAACCTCAGTAAATTTATGGTCACTGCTATTCCAAAGTAAGATTGAACATTCAACTTTAGATGAATTGGATTATAGTTTAAGAAGTGTCACTAGGAAATTTGGAAGAGTGTAGATTATACATTTGGTGGTAATTACATAGGGATATGATATAAATGAAAAATGAAAAATTCAATAGAAACAGAAAGCCTCTGATCTAGGGGCAAATGGAGCTAGCTAGTATCTCTTTTGCATCTCCACTGGCCTACTGAAATAAGTGGAGCTAAGCAATGTTTACTTTTTATCAATTCTGGGGAGGCAGCGAGCGGGGTGGATTATGGGAAATATACCAGAGGTGGTATTCAGAAGCTTCTGACCAGTTCTGGAGAACCAGTAGCAGAAATTTTGAATAGTTCGGAGAAACTGATAAATACCACCTCTGGCTGGCCCTATCTCCATCTATTCTCTGCCTTCCAAGTCTCAGCTGATCAGGAGGGAATGGAGATTTTGCAATAACCTTCCCCTGGCGTGGGGAGGGAATGGAGATTTTACAGTACCCTTCCCCTGCCACGCCCACCAAGCCACGCCCACAGAACCAGTAGTAAAACTGTTTGAATCCCACCACTGGAATATACCTAAGGCCAGTGGTGGGATTCAAATAATTTAACAACCGGTTCTCTGCCCTAATGACCAGCTGGGTAGGCGTGACTTGGTGGTCATGTGACTGGATGGGCATGGCCAACTCAACATCACTCAGGTTGATGGGCGCTTCATCTTAGCTGTTACAATGTAGCAAGGGTTAACCAGAGAGGCAGTTTCTGTAAGCAGGGCAATAAAGATTAAGCTAGAAACAACACCAGAATGTTTCCTTCCTGCCTTTTTTACAGGATTAGCCCTGTAAAGTGGGAAAAAAACAAAATAAGATTTCTTCCAACAACTGGTTCTCCGAACTGCTTAGAAGGTTAATAACCGGTTCTCCCGAATAGGTGCGAACTGGCTGAATCCCACCACTGCCTAAGGCACCCATTTCCCCCTTAAAACCTTTTAATTATGAAATCTTCAGTATGTTTCATAAAACCTGGGTGATTCTGGAATTGATGCAAATTGTGCCCCTCGGACTTAGAACTATGTCTGAAAAATTATGAGTCCAAATCACCTTCTTTTGTTTATGGAGATAATATGATTGCAAGGATGTTATAAAACACTTAATCTAATGGTGAACTATTCCCAAGAGGCTTGACCAATTGTTTTATGAATTAATTTCAGTATTATGAGTAGAAGCATGATGGTGAGAGTATTCTTTTTGATTTGGAAGAAGTCTTTAATAACTTCTGCTTTCCACTTTTCCATCCCAATCCTACATCATTTCTGACAACGTGCCAATACATATTTTATTTTCCATGGTGAAATTTTGTTGCATTTAAACAAACAACACTGTTATAGTAAGAGCTAAATATTAAATAGATTGCCAAATATTAGGTACAATAAAAACATACCTTCTTTCTTTTATCTATAACAGGCACTATAAAATTGGTGCCCGCAGGCCACATGCTTCACACATAGGCCACACCCATCCCAGCTCCGTGAATGGGAAAAACGCTGTGAAATGTCATGTGATGGCAAGTTTGTCAAGTGGCAAGTTTGACACCCGTGATCTATAAAGAGAGATTTAATCAATGCATTCAAGTTTTGGATTAGGAGGGTCAGATTTTTATATGATCATGAACATTAAATGTTTTAGTTCAAGTGTGAAAAAACCACATTTTCCTCTTTCATTTTCCAAATTTGATATTCCAATCAGCAATCACAAGCCACATATATTGCTTCAGTTTCAAACTGAAGCTGATCAGAGAAATGGAGCGTAAACTTGAATTAAGGGTAAAGGTTCCCCTCGCATATATGTGCTAGTCATTCCCAACTCTGCGAGCAGAGTTGGGAATGACTCAGAGCCAGCACTGTCCGAAGACATCTCCGTGGTCATGTGGCTGGCATGACTAAACGCTGAAGGTGCACAGAACACTGTTCCGTTCCCATCAAAGGTGGTTCCTATTTTTCTACTTGCATTTTTACGTGATTTCGAACTGCTAGGTTGACAGAAGCTGGGACAAGTAACGGGAGCTCACTCTGTTACGCGGCGCTAGGGATTCAAACCGCCGAACTGCTGACCTTTCTTATCGACAAGCTCATAATCATGTTAAAGGCTGCCACAAAGTCTAATCAATATTAGTCAATCATTGATTGTATTTTAACCAGGTACTATT